>NC_051176.1:266907982-267197609 GCF_013339695.2 Rhipicephalus sanguineus
GGTCATGTCGTCGACAGACGGTGCGATAGAGCCGGCGACATGTCCGAACCTGAGGTCACCTACGTTGGTGAGGTATAGGCCGTCGAGGCTGGTAGGCCTGGGAAGTGCTACGTAGACCAACTTCAATGGTTGGCGCTTATCTATCCGTACACTCTTAGCAAACGACCGCTTACAACAACGCATATAAGGCGGAAAGTAGGTCAAATTTTCGACGCTTATAAATGGCTCTTTAAGCGGCCTACTTATACGGCTCTTTTGTGCGGCCCCTGGCTAAGCGGCGCTTTCTTATGCGGCCTAAGTTTATGCGGCTCTTCCATATGCGAGGCCACCTCGTTGCCAGAAGGCCGTTTAAAAGTGACCGCTTAAAGTAACGCATACCGTCGATTTGGTTAAGCGGTATTCCAGGTCAAATCTGTCCGGCTTATATACGGCTCAATATGCGGTCGAAATATATGCGGTACTTTTCGCAAATTTTTAGAAAAAGTTCTACATTTTGTTTTATCGTGCAGTGTTCCTCTTTTTTCTTCTTTTCAGCCTTCCAACTCATGAATATGCATTCACACATCACAAGAACACTGCACAGAGAGCCACAAACCATGTATCAACACACACACTCCACCACGGGGATTTGAACCCAGGCCAACCGCGTGACAAGCAGACACTGTAACCACTACGCCACCGCACCACACGATCTGGGTGGACTTCCGCGGCTTTATATGTCGTGCTTTATATATGCACTTCACGTTATCTTGGACGATTTTACGACCGGCTACAACGCTATAATATTGCATATATGAGAGGCATCGTTCGAGCGAACCCTCGCGGGCAGTCATAGTCAGTTTGTGTGTGGAATTATGTTTCTCGCCCGACTGCTTGCGTATCCCGCACGGAGACAGAGGTGAACAATGAACGATGCGTTTCCGAGTGCATTTCCATTTGCCGGCATCATACAGCAGCCGAACGTGCCCTGATGTGCAACCAGCCGCCAAAGAAAAGTTTTCTGCGATGTTTGACGCAGCACAGGCGGTGGAAGTCAGCTGATCTCATCTCCACTCGGCGAAGTACAGTCTCCCACGTCCTTCGCGAGCATCGCGTTGATGTCGGTGCGTTTATACGGACAGTATTGTGTAGAGGTTCATCTCAGGGAATCGGATTAAAACACAATCGCTTATTCGCGCAACAGATGGGTTTGGTGTAGTGCAGCGCGTACGGGGCGACGGACCAGCTTTCAGAACGGGCGCGCTCATTTCTCTCCCGAATATAGTATAGACGATAAAGAAACGTCGTTGTTGAGTCGAAAGAACAACGAGCCTTCGCAGAAAAAGAATGCAGTCTCCCGAGCTCGAGGCTGACGGCGCCGACGAGCGATGCCGTGGAATTGTCATGCTGGGGAGGACGGCGGGTCTGAGATTGGTCGTTCTCGTGGTTCGTTCATTGTTGACAGTTGGAAGTGATGCTCCCCTTGGCTTCCACAAACGATGAAACATAGTGCATGACTGGCGCGGAAAGAGCACGCATGAAATCGCTTGCATCACCCGTTAGAACATATGTTTCCTGCCAAGTGTCGCATCAAAAGAAGCTAGCAATGCTTGAAATCGAATGAAGTCACAATATGATCCAGCTTTCAAGGATAAATCATTTCTTAAAAAGTCAGAAGTGGCCTGAAGGATTCAGAAGCATCATGTGAGCAATTATACTGAATAATGCAAAGATGAACTTGAAACATTCTAATATTTAATGGGCAATGTTAAATCTAAATAACAACCCCAAATTAAATATGCACTTGTTTTGCACCTTGAAGGTTTATGAACGTTAAGCTCTACAACATATGTCTCAGTTGACCGCATATCAGCGCCGAAGAGCGATCTGGTGGGGGCCCTGTGTTGGGGAACATGGCAGGTTGAAGGTTGTTTTCGTATTCCACCCGTTGTCGACGAGTGAAAGTGATTCTTTCCTTGGCTACGAGATGTGATCGGAGCGACAAGGGCCAGTATTACTTCACTCCACGTCATCCAGTCGAATATGCTTTGAGCTTAACGACGCTTCAATGTATAAACTAGCAAAATGCTGAAAGTGGCTGAACTCTGGCAGTAATCTTGACTTCTAGGAATAAATATTCACCTGTCTTAAAAATGTGTTGTCAGTAGCATCCTGCTTGATTCGGATCATGGGACACGACATGCAAACGTATAATACTAAATAGTAGATATAGAGGAACAATTCTTATACTCAATAAGTGTCATAATTGCAAATAACAGCTGCAAATATAAAGCATGCTTTCACACTAATAGCACACCCATAAATGTTGAGCTTTACGTGTCCCAGTCAACCTCCCTCATGTTCGATACCAGGGGCGTAGCCAGAAATTTTTTTCGGGGGGGGAGTCAACCATGCTTTATGTATGTTTGTGCATGCGTTTGCATGTCTGTGTGTATATATACGCAAGCAAAATTGAAAATCTTTTTTTGGAGGGGGGAGGCTGACCCCCCCAACCCCCTTGGCTACGCCCCTGTTCCATACCATGTAGCTTTACGTGCACCTTTATTTAAATATCAGTGTCATGCAACATCCTTAGCTTTGGCTAGTACAGCAGCTAATACAAACTGTGCTTGAGAATTCAAGATTTATTGCCAGTACCAACACTAGCTATACACAAAAACATTCTGTAGTAGTTCAAGCACAAGTGTTGCAGCTTTTTTTTTCAGAATTAGCAGCTCATATAGCGCTCACATAAGCATGCAGATATACACGCCTAAATGTGCAGCTATTATTCTTTTTTACGAAGAACTGCGCGAAATAAACTGGCACAAGGAGAGACGCACGGACAAGCGTCTTCCTTGTGCCAGTTTATTTCGCACAGTTCTTTGTAGTGGTGAATTACCAACTTGCCCAGCGATCTATTCTTCGATATTATCCTCTACATGCAGCCCACTTCCATGGCAGTTACCACGGCACACCATCTGTCAGACATCGTGCCACATGAAGGGTATTCGCATAAGTACTACTAGATTTGTCCTTCACTAAATGTTGAGACCTGAAATGTATTTGTTCTTTTTCTGGCATCATTTCAAAACATGACCTTTCCCTTGCAGTGTTGAGACATATCTTTGCAGTAAGTTAGGCATTGTCTCCAAATCCATCACTGTGCCAGACTGGCACTTATTTATGTATGCGTGGGTCCCTTATTTCCATTCTGTGCTCCAAGCCCTTCCCTTCACCCATTACTGTAGAACTGTGGCATTTAGGTGTTTTATCTGGCAATGCCAATTGTTGTTACATTTTGTGCCATTTCTTCGAGTACCCATACCATTATTTAGTGCATTAAGTGAATGAAGGAACATGTTATGCTGCTGCACAGCTGCACACTATGCAGAACAATGAGATGCAGAGCCATGAGAGAAAATATAGAGAACATTGTCACGGTACAACGCAAACACAAGACAGTGAAAAGTTCTACAAGAGTAGCACAGCTTGTTGACACAAAAAATGGCAGGCGCAAACATGTCTAACAAGACTGAAACTTGGGCTAGTTGGTTGTCCTTCATGATGAACCAGCAGCACAACCACACACGGACAGAGGAAAGGTACACGAAACACAGCACTCTGTTGTGTGCCTTCTTTACTATGTCCGTGTGTGGTTGCACTGCCGGTTCATCATGAAGGACAAACTTGATGTCTTCGGCAAAATCCCAAAGACCCACTAGGCATTGATGTTCATTGATGTCGCCATTGTCTTTCTCACCTGCAGAGCACACACGTCAATACATATACAATAGGATGCATCGTAATGGTTTTTCACCTATATGCTCTGTTGTTGGAGAATAGGGCATTGTGTGAACAAAATAATGAATGTAAAAATGAAATCACCCTTATATGCCATATTCCTTATTGCTCAATTCTCAACCTCCACGTGTTCCACTTCAGCACCTGTGCACATAATGGCCCCCTAAAGGATCTCGGCAGGAGTTTCCCTGAAATGGTTTTGAAAGCTGCTATTGGATCAGATTAAGCTAACTGGATCTCATGAACGTATCCTTTCAAAACAAATAAGGGGGCAGTCCACTTGTTATTTTCTAGCAAGCTGCCTTAGCAATTTGGCCTTGAACGTGTGCACTTTCCTTGCAGTTGTGTCCCAAACAGCAGACAGTGGCCTATCGGTTATCAGTAAAAAATTTTCTTTATGAACAGTCTTACAAGTTCAGTAACGCAGCACTGTAATGGATGTATCATTCTGACATATAGTTTATGTATTCAAAACTCTTCAGTTGAAATTCCTAACCAGTTTCTCTATCAGTAATGACCACAATTGCTATGCAACTCTCGGTACCATCAGCTGCGTGCATGGATTGATGCATTCTGCAATGCTTTAATCATGCATCTTATCACTGGCCCTGTGATCTCACAAGTCACCTGTGTCCTTCTCTAGACAGTAACAGCTATAAATATTTTGCATAACTTAACTAGTTTTTTTCCAAACAGCATGACTTACCTCTATTTGCACAGTCAGTAAGCCTGAACACACAGTGCACTTTTGTAGTTTGACATATTTTATTTTCAATTCCATGCAAAACTGTGCAACAATGTATATACCAATACAGTGTTTGTAAACTAATAAGTGAATCTTACACTTTTACAGAAACAAAGGGAAAAAAAAGAACTGCGAAAGAGGTGATCAAATAATTGAACAGAACGATTGTTGTTTTTCTACGCTTCAGGGGTTTCAGGTCTTCTCATCTGACGAGAATTAATTGATAATGACCTAGCTTGAGTTTCAGCACGCCTATACGTAGAAAAAACTCTACTTTCTTGCAGAGTGCAGGTCAATAAATACATGGAAAATTGCACCACATAAATGGCAGGAGCTACCTAAATGCCTTCAATTATAGTTACTTTACTTAAACACAATAAGATAACACAGAATTGACTAGAGTAACAAAGAAGTATTGCAAGTAAGTGGGCCTTGATCGACGCCATACATGTAGCCTTGGAAACAGACGAAGGGCTTGAGGTGTGCTTCCTGCCTGTTTCTGGCACTTAATTTGCAATATATGAGTAGAATACACAGTGAAAAAAATTCTGTTCTATATCATGAGCTGTGTAGTGCACGTAGGTACTATGATTTATCACAAATGTGTGACTAAACTAGATATCCTCTATATTAGTAGGCCTGAAGTTTGAGGACGCAGCTTTTCTGTACGTAGTGGCTAATAAAATTTCAAAACATGGGTATCAGCTGTGCATGAACGACAAGTGATATGCTAATATAATGCCCTAATAAATAGGACTTTTCATAGTACATGCATCAGAAATAATACGATGACTGTGTATGTTATACTCTGAGGAAACCTACAAAATGAACAATGAATATGTATATATGAAAACACACACATACATATACAGTTATTATTGCACATGATGTCTGCCACAGATTCCAATGCTAGTGTACCTGCTACTCAGGTATCCTCAAAAGAAAGAGCATTGAAAAGTGCATGAACATAAAACAAACTTAAATGTCTCTAAGGTTTGTGAAAATTCAGCTAGCCAGCAGCCTTATCTACCCAGCCTAACAATGTAACAAAAACACACAACGAATAAACTGCACAAAAAAGAACATAAGTTAGGCGTTGTCCCTTGGAGCTTGTCCGAGAATCTTCAGCAGTTTACCTGCTTGCCCCGCCACATGGAAAACTATCCCTTACCTTGTGCAGCAAACTTGGAATTCAGGCCAACAATGTTCTGGGCGATGCAGACGGGTAGGTAACATCCTTTATGTAATGTACGGTCAACATCAAGGAAACCCCCAACTGTCTTTCAAGCTTGCAAGTCACCTTCCAGGGTGGACTGCACGCTTGAAAAGACAGGCAACAAAAAATAAGCTTTGTTGCCGAAGCTCCCAAACAATCATGGGCCCTGGCAACCCATGTGACATCTCTGCAAGGATACTGGAAAAAAGTAATTATAAAACTAATATATATTTTTTATGTTCTGCACAGCACATCTTCATACAAAAAGCTAGCAATCAGAGGTAGTGGATGGATGAATTGCCAGCAACGAAAATATTGACAAGCTTTATGAAACCGTTAGCGCACAAAGACGGGACACAAGAAGGACGACACATGCTTTAGATGCAAAACCGTGCCTAAATTTAGACTTGTTATGGGCGTGTGGTTTATGCCACAGTAAATAAATCAGTTTCAGCCACCCCGATACGCAGCTACAGGTGCCACTGCTTGAAATTTTGCTAATGCATTCAAAGCAGCCACAAGTACAATGTCAGATCTCACAAGTGTATAAGCAAGCGTTTCTTTGTGTTTCGCACGCAATGTTCATATCATATATCTGTTCCATGAAAATGGGTAAAAACAGCAGCCAAATGAGTGTACTGAGACCATAAGTTACGGAAAGCAGAGCCTTGACTTGCTTCAATAGTAGGCTGAAATGGAGGCCTGAAGCCACCTCTCAATGATGACATATCACAGGTGGTGACAGATGGCATGTGTGTTGGGCATGTCCTTTTGCACTAAACTTGAGTGCTGTAGTGTCACGCTCACAGGGCAAACCTGGAAAAATCTGGTTTCTGTTTCTGTTGGGAAATGGAAGTACCACAGGACAATCAAAAAGGCCCGAATGGATTGCCTACATTGACTTACATGATTGCTTATGTGTGTACGCCTTTGTGCATACAGATGTACTTGAACTATCTTAAACTATTTTAAACAAAGGAATTGACTGGGCCCTGTTGCAGAAAAGGAACTCTGCTACAAGCAAGGTGGATGTAGCGACAGAGTCCACATTGAAAAACTAAAGGCCATGTCCACACTAGGATACATAGCAGTTGCCACTACGCATTTAAGGTGGCTACGCATAGGCTAGTATCAATATTCTTTGCAGCACCAAGGAAACAAACTTCAATCTACATGGATGTTTTAATACTGAAATTTGACATATAATCTTTCGTTGAGTGAATGATACAAATTACATTCAAAGTCAATGTCACAGTACTTTAACAGACTCAAAGGGCCCACTTTGTGTACAGAGATGCATGCAGTGAATGGTGCTGTTGTATATAGACTAATATCACAACTTTGCAGGTCCTTTCGGCTGTCAATGCACACGTCTGAGAGTCGTGCCACCACCTGCTTATTGAATATTGTCTTTCTTTCATTGAAATTTAAGCTCTTTTGCAGAAAAACATTATTGTATTCAAAGGTATTTTGTGTTTGCATATAGCATAATTGGGCATAAAATTACCCTGAATATCTTCTTTCAACGTGGTCTTGACAAACATGTATTTGTCGTCTGGTCAGACATAGAATAGCTTTTTTTTAAATTTCATATGCTGCGCCGTAAACTGCTGCATAATTGTGACAAAATTGTCGTGCGAAAGAAAATTCTTCAATGGAATGAGCTAGCTATAGACTTACATTGTAATTTATCAACTCTCCACCAGAAACAAGTATAAATAGTTACATTGTTTACGAACGTTTTACGACAGTCATGTACGTACAATACTGATTCCGTTTTTGAGCAATATATGAGAGATGCTGCTTGATATTGTTCTTGATTCGCGAACCACATAATAGTGAGCAACAGTGTTTCGCTTTCCGACAATTTGCGACCTTCATGCATTTCGAAGAAAAGGTCCGAGTAAGAGGCTCTACCGATGCGCCTCTCACAGATCTATATAGACTCGTTAGGAGCGGTGCTGTGTTTCTAACAGCACAACACAAAATTGGGAGCATCGAAATAAACTCACCCAGTCGTGCATGGTTCACGGGGCAGTGCCCGCAGTAGGAGCACCAGGCAACTTGATGTGGCACGCCTGGTTTCCCTGGCTGGTGGCTGTACGCGAGCAATCTGATGCACTCACACTCACATCGCACTGACACACTTTGCACTCACACGTGCCATCATAACTGCACGCTCCTCTCTGAATGCCTTTGACGTCGGTCGAGGTGTACATCCCACGCAGCAGGGCCTGATCGGCACTGCCGAAACGTTGAAGCACGCCAAGACGATCGCGGAACCGAATTCTCAACGAAAACAGAGACCACGCAAGGAGCGGGCGCAAAAGAGACGGACACCGCTCGACGCGCACGAGAGAGAGAACTGTGAGCAGGGAGAGAACGCGATCAAAGGTGAAAACTTCCTTCGCACGTTGAGTTTGTAGACGTCGCGGGCGTTGTTTGCACGATAATACTGCGTATTCACGAGTAAACAGAAACAAAGGCACGTCTACAATACGAACTTGTATACTTTAAACAAAAACGTTGCGAGGCGAACGAGGCAGCAGAGGCGACTGACGTAACTCGGCACGGCCGCTGTATTTCCAACGCACACGCTTCGCACGAAATAAGATACGATCGGGAAAGGTCAGGGAGGCGCTGGCTTTATCTGGAGTTCACCGGCCGCATTTGGCGCCAACACAGGAAACACTACACGACGTCAACGCGGACTTCGAGCCTTGAGCACGCTCGCTCGGCGCTGTTGATACGAGGGGCGTTCAATAAATATTTCCCCTGACTAACTTCCATTTATTGCAGGATGCTGAAACTGCGCATGTGTAATGACATAAGTCACTGTAGGTCACGTGCCAATTTGCAACTCTAAACTAATAACGGTCTTTCTTTAGAGGTGCTGAAGTGGTGTGAGGTGTGATAATGGATGCAGTGGAATACAGAGCAGCAGTCAAGTTCCCGTACTTGAAAGGCCGCACTCCAAGGGAGACGTTCGATGAGATAAAAGAGGTTTATGGGGAGGATTCCCCATCATATAATGTAATGAATAACTGGCATCGCCAATTCAAATATGGTCTGATTTCCGTGGAAGCGGCTCCGATTGCAGGGCGACCCCACTACGCTGCCAATGAACACACCATCAAGCATGTGAAGGCCGCCATTTTGGAAAATCGCCGCATTAGCGTTCGAGACCTAGCCCAACATGTCAAGATTAGTGTGGGGTCCATGGAAAAAATCATTCAGGACCATCTTCATATGCGTAAGGTATCCGATCGCTGGGTTCGCCGGCTGCTCGCACCTTTCCAAAACCAGGCACGAGTCGAATGCTCCCAGGCTCTTTTGACCATGTGCCATGGAAACCAGCAGGACTTTTTCAACTGACTGATTACACAGGATGAATGCTGGGTCCATCACTATGATCCGGAGACTAAAGTGCACTCAATGCAATGGAAGCACTTGGACTCACTGCCTCCAAAGAAAGTACGCACCCAGCCCTCGACGGGCAAGGTCATGCTCACAGTCTTTTGGGACCAGCAGGAGTAGTCTTGATGAATTTCCTAGCAAAGGGTGCCACAATTACTGTGGCATACTATGCTTCACTGCTGCGGAAATTGCGAGAGACCATCAAAAACAAGAGACGTGGCATGCTCACCAAAGGCGTCCGCCTTCTGCGAGACCATACCCCAGTTCACAACTCACTTGTTGCCCAGACGGAAGCACGCTCCTGCGGCTTTGAAATTCTACCGCATTCCCCTTATTCACCCGACCTCGCACCATCGGACTTCCACCTCGTTCCAACATTGAAGTCATATTTGAAGGGCAAGCATTTTCCAGATGATGAGACTCTGATTTCTGAAGTTACAACATGGCTTTTGAGGTGTTTATAGTTGCATAAAAAGATGGGAGAAGTGTGTGTCCCGGGGTGTCACCTATGTAGAGAAGGACTAATAAATCTGCAAAGTTTCGTTGCTCTCCGTCCACAGGAAGTGGGTCAGGGGAAATCTTTATTGAACGCCCCTCGTGTATAAGTTTCTCTCTCGCTTCTCGCCGCGGCGCCGATCTCAGTTTCCCGCATAAAACAGCGGGCCCTGTATAAGCGTTGCGTCTGCTCGAGACCTTTTCGCGTCAATACCGGGCCCCATATAAGCGTTGCGTCCGCTCGCGGCCGCATATAGCGGGCCCAGCACGTCACAGCAGAATTTGTCACGCTTAATGGCGGTTGAAGGGCCGCTTATATGGAGTACCTTGTGGTGGAATAAAAATGGGCCGTTTATGTGCCGGACGTTATACGGGACTTGAATAAGAGTGTAGACACTGTCTTGGACCGGGCTACCACCTTCATTCGACGCCACAACCACAACATTCACCTCACGCTCGCCGCTCTCAACGTACAGTCTGTGCACGCGCATGTGCACGACCTCGAAAAAGACTCTTTGCTCACAGAAACTGGCGTGTCAGCACTTTCTGAAACCTGGAGCGATGAGCCCACTGTATCGTCCACAGCAAGCGGCTTCATTGCTGGTGTGGATGCGTGGGCACATATAAAAACATGGTGATGCGCAACTTCAACGAACACAGCATCCCACTTCGCCGGCCGCCAGACACAGAACACACACAGACAAGCAGCGGAATCGGCGAGGTCTGCGTTGCGCACATCAGTTACAATAACAAAGACATTGCGCTCGCCGCCATCTACCTGAGAACTCTCAAGAACCTCTTCCACACACACATGCACACCGGTTCGTGAAACATGCGTGCGTTCTCCATCATAAGGGACAGTATATATAAGCACTACATATCAGCTTACCGCGTCTGGTGTTGTTAATACCCATGTTGCTGGTGGCATCGTTACGCAACTGTAAACAAATGGTTATGTAACACATGTGCGACTCTTCAACATATGTGTGCGCGTATACCATTTGCACATATCTTTAGCGTCATTTCGTAACGTCTCACTCAATGTAAAAAATTACGCCACAGTCGCCATCCCGCCGCATGCTTCGACTATCATCGATTACCACGGTATGTGGTGTCTGCCGAATTTTTTCTATATCGCTTACGTATTGAGTGCGTATGACGTGATCCTGTCATACATGGTTAAAAAAACCAGTGAAAACTACTATACAGAGAGAAAACGAAACAGTCAAGGCGAGCGTTCGCTAACAAAACAATGTAAGTATGAAAAAATAAGATAAATGATAAGCGAAATGTGTAAGTAGCCGTGTTCAGTTTGAGCTAGCAAGCACTACAGGTCTTCAAGCAGATAATAACGCGACGCATTACACATTGATCAAAAAATAATTGTTGATTAGGACAAAGGGTTAACAGGGTTAACATTCTGGCAAGTGTTACCTGCCAAGCATTACACTACAGTATGATTATGCAGGGGACTCCGGACTGAATATTTGCTCACCTGTGCCAGCCTGTGCTCCTCCAACGTGCACCTGACTCTAAGTACAAGGGTGTTTCTGCCCTTCGCAACGACTTAAGCGCGGCCGCCTGAACTGGACGAGAAACCACGTCCTCGAGCTTAACAGATACACACTTCAGCCGCTAAGCTATCATATTAGCCATAGTGCACAAATGCTCGGTAATATTTGCTTTGAATTTACATAAAAGTAAGTCTTATAGAGTTACGAGTACCCGAACCTTGGAGCGTAGCCCTGATACGCCACTGGGCTTTGCGCGCAGCAACGGCGCCGTTCATATGGTATACAGAGCCGTTCATACAGAAATGTGGGCAAATGACCTCAGAATCCGTGACCACACCTAAACCTCGAATCTGATTTGACGACCTCGCTCAACCTCATCCAAGAAAGTAGAGAGGCATTCACGTGACCTCACGTCAACCTTAAATGCCATCGTGGATTTTTCCCTTTTCTTTCTTTGTCCCTAGTGGCAGTGACATAGCTAGAGCACGACAGCCTACGACACAGTTTATAAAAAAAAAAAAAAAAACTCACCGGGTCCCTCATGCATTCGCCTAAGATGACTCGAAGGCGAAAGCCATCTTTTTCTTCTCAGCCGATGTATTGATCCTCCCCGCCCACTTCCGAAAGCTTTCTGCACCTAACGTGGTTTTGCAGTGCCTCCGTGATCGGTCCACCTTTGACCGAGCGGCGATGTCATGTGATGACGTCATCATGTGAGGTCACCTTATGGGAAGTCATATTGACGTCACGATGACGTCATACATTTCTGCGATCCGCGGACGCTGACGCCGACCGTCACTTTTCGCGTTTTATGGGACATCTGAGGCTTTCGCCTTAAAAAATTATGGCAGCTTCGCACCGTGGTACCAAGCCTGAAGAAAGAGCGGAGCTGGGTGGCCTTCCTTGTTTTTCTTTATTTCTTTTTCTTTCTTTCTTCTCTTTCTTTCTTTCTCTCTGTTTCTTGTATCTGTTTTTTTACCTGTTGTTTTCTATTTCTTTCTTTCTCTACATATTGGTTTCTTTTTCTCGCTCTTTTTATATTTATTTCCCGTTCTTCCCTTTCTTTATCTCTCTCTCTGCTTCTTTCTCGCTCTTCGTTTGTTTCTCTTCATTCCTCTCTTTCTCTTCTATCTTGATCTCTGTTTTTCCTATCTATTTTCCTGTCTTTGTTTTAGGGGATTGGTTCCCTCCCTTGCTACACCAATGGTGGGAGAGCTGCTTGGATAAGTGCAGCTGTCCCTGTCAGAACGGATACGAAATGACTGAGCTTTTGAAGCAGGAGAACATAGTGCTTTGAAAGGTTGTCCGCCTCTGCGGCCGCATCTCGCCTTTGGGGATTTCCTCACGCACATATTTCGATGGTGTGCGGGGCGACGGCGGCTTGCGGCTCCCCTCCACGCGCCGGCACGTGACTTTGCTTGAGGTTCGCTGAAAACGACTCGCACACCATCGGGGACGTTGACAGATTAAAACGTCAATCGGATGCTAGCTTCGGCTTGCGATTGATTAATTACTAACGTCAACCACTCACACACTGAAAACGCTACCATAATAGAGTAACATGGTACTCTAAATCGTCACCCTTCTCTCTAATCAAAGGACATTTTAGTGGCATTCTATGGAGTTTTACGTTTATGTGAAAATGCGGCATATATATAGTGCTAAGTTCTTTGTATATGTTGTTCTCTTAGCGGTATAAACTTTTCCTAAACACATCAAATAGGCTGTGTTTTGAAACAAGACATTTTGTTTCATAGAGCCTGTAAGCCCGACAGAAACAGGTGCATGCAGCTCTCGCGTTGTAAAGTACATTAAACTCTGAATCGTTCGCCTTTTGTTTTAAATATACAGAAACACATAAACTGTATGTGTTTTGTTATAATAAGAAAACATTCTATAGCTAATGTTCCAGACACTTCGTAGTAGGTACGTACTATTCCTGCCCTTCTGCACCTCGGTCGTTAGGCAACGAGATGGGGGGAAAAAAAGAAAAAAAAAGAAAGAGTTGCCGCTATATCCCAAAATGCCTCCCAGATTGCTTGTATGTAACGCTGACAGTTGCGAGCATTTATAAGCTTCCCTCGCCACTTCCTGGCGCTCTTTGGCCGAGCCTGGCCCTTGCGCTATTAAAACGCATATATCATCATCATGATTCCTCGTCACTCGAATTAAAAAATTCCGCTATTAGAGGAAATATTCTCGAACAATGGGGACTATTTTTTAACCACACTCTAGCATTGTCTTAGCGTAACTAACGCGGTGATACAAGTATTCGGCACTGCCGTGATATGGATTCCAAGTGTAAAAACGCGGTCGTTTAAGAACATAATTAACTGTGTGTCGTGTTAGGGCAGTCGCAACAAGAACTCCACCTAAGCACTTGTTACTTTAGCACCAAAAGGAGAACAGACAAAGGAGCGCCAGTCCTTCGTATGTCCTCCTTTTTGTGCTCGTCAATTTTTAGCGCTTATTCTTTCAATGTTCAAACACTTGTTAGATTGTGCGTGGATAAGTTTTTCTGCAGAACACCCCCTATCTTTTCCTAGGAAGGAGCGCGTGACTTCACTTTGATTCATGTGAACTGGTGTGACTCTGTACAGACTGTTACAGCAAGAGTCACATCTAGCGCGGGTCCTCCTCAACCGGCCGCATAAAAAAGAAAAATCAGGTACATCGTCAAAGTTTACCAATATTGTTTTCGATTGGTGAATCTGGAGCAAGATATCAGGATTTACAATCGCAAGGTCGCCTGACACGAAGAAGCGATGGACGTGATGCATGGCCAATTGTTTCAAACGTCATCGCCTTATAACAAAATGAAGGACAAGGAAAGACCAGTAGTAGTAAAAAGTAAGCTCGCAATCTTATGTCACTATACATAGCACGAAAACCACGATTGACAGCCACCTCGGGCGCACACGATCATGCGAGCTTACTGTATCTCGAAAAACAAAAACTCACTGGGAGTCCCTTATGCGTCCGCCTCAGTCGACTCGAAGGCAAAACCCATCTTCTTCTTTTCCTTCTAAGCCGATGTATTGAACCTCCCGCGTCCCCCTCCGAAAGCTTTCTGCAACTAACGTGGTTTTGCAATGCCTCCAGGATCGAAGGCATTGTAAGATTTCTACATCTCACCCTTCAAGTAAACTCTCTCTCTCTCTCTCTCTCTACATCTCACCTTGCTTTGCACTGCCTCCGGCAGCGGCCCACCTGTGACCAAGCAATGATTTCATGTGATGTTCACCATGTGACGTCACAGTGACGCCGTGAAGACATCACTAATTTTATGGATGCGTGACTTCATGATGACGTCTTATGGTGACGTCATCGCGTGATGATGCCTTTTTGCATCACTCGTGTTTACGCCGCCGACGTGGGACACCGACGCCGGACGCCGGTCAATACGTGTATGATACGTTTATGATATATATACGTATATACGTATATGATTTACATTACATATATATAATACGTATACGATACATATTTTCTATATATTACACTATATATATTAATAATTGATCAGAGACATAATTGTTGATTAGAACAGAGGGCTAATATTTTAGAGGTCGATTACATTCTGACAAGTGTATACCTGCCAAACATTAAACCACGATACGATTATGGTCACGCCGTAGAGGGGGACTCCAGATTTAATTTTTGACTACCTGTGGTTCTCCCCGAGTACAAGGGCGTTTTTGCATTTCGCCACCATTAAAGTGCGGCCGCCTGACCTGGAATCGAAACCGTCCTCGAGCTCAAGAGTGCGGGAGACGACGGCGTCTCTGTAGTTCTGGCTCGCACACCCGTTCCCAGTTCCGCCAAGGCAGCCGCGCCTGCCGGCAGCGCTCAGCCCCGAGCTCCGGCCACCAGAATAAAGTAGTAGAGTAGAGTAGAGCCTAGAAGCTGCGGCTCATACCACCAGAACGAGCGCACGTGCCGACCCACTCGCGCACTTCAATGTCGTCGTCTTCCATTTCTCCAGAGCGTCCCTCTGGCGGCATTCCATAAGAGATAGACACCTTAGCCGCTAAACTGCCATGGCAATCATAGTGCACAAAGGCTAGTTAAATTTGCTTTAAAGGGGCCGACCGCTGGCCAGAACGTGTGATTAGATCCTGGTGGAAATGAAAAAAAAAAAAAAACCGTGAATTAGGGTGACAGATTTAAGCATCTTTTTCACGATCTCGGGTGGTTTATGTTCTGAAATCGCGTTTAAGAGAGAGAGAATAAACGTTTATTTTGAGCAAGCGCGCTGTGCGCCCAAGGTGGGCGGCCTCCTTATTCCAGGTAGCCGCGGGCCTTCGCCATCTCTCGTGCCCGTTGAATCAGGCTTCGCTGATTCTTCAGGTCTGGGTCCAATAACTCACAAAAAACCGGTATGTCGCGCAGCCTGGTGGAAGCTTGATTATTGAGTCGTTCACGTTGCTGTACGTAGTCTCATTCTTTCATGCGCACCATAATTACTGCTCAAAATTAGAGTATGTATATTATTACCCAATCCCGCTCTATTCTGCACTGCTTACGAGGTAAAAGGAGCTGCACGCTGAGAAGCTGTGCTGCCTTCGCGGCAACTAGTGGGACATGTCGAGCCGCGGCGCATGCGTGCAGAGCGCACGCATGCGCAGCGAACCTCCGCGCCCAAACACGAACCATTCTCGCACTCACCACCCACTGTTTGCAGCATATATTGTGTTTACGACTTCACAGTCGCCGCAGATCGAAAAATTTTTATTATAAATGTTTCACGGCGTTTTCCGCGTTACCATTCCATGGTTAGACATTTGGTCCGATAAACTTCCAGTTCGCTAAAAAGAAAAAACAGTACCATAAAAATTGGTTGTCGGTCCCTTTAAATTTACGTAGAAGTAAGTCTTGAGTCGCAGTGTGTACCCGAACCTCGGAGTATAGCGCTGGTATATGGGGCTTTGCGAGCGGCAACGGCGCCGTTCATGTGGTTTAAAGCCGTTCATATAGAAATGTCGGCAAATCACCTCAGAATGCTGGACCGCACCTAAACCTCGTGTGAACCTTCAGGGGCCATCATGGATTTTTTTAATCAAGTGGACGTGGTATTGCTATAGCACGGCAAACAGCCTATGAGACATGTTTCGAACAAATGTGAACGGTTTTCGAGTGCTCTGCATTCTATACTGCTCAGCTCCAACCCACACGAGCAGGTCTGGATTACAGGGCGAGCAGAGGCAGCTGCCAAAGAGCAGGGGCTCCTGGACAACTACCGCCGTCGCCTCCCGCAACGACTATTATCCATTGCCGCAACCAGAGGAGTTGTTCACGTCAGTTTGTGAGGGAAAGGTATTTTGCGTGCTTGACTTGTCGTCAGCTTACCAACAAGTCGTGTTAAGCGAGGATTCAAGGCGAATCCTCACAGTTAACACTCACAAGGGGCTTTATCAATTTAATCGGCTTCCGTATGGTATTGCCAGTGCTCCAGCGCTGTTTCAGGCGCTCATGGATAAGGTGCTTATGGGAATAAAAAACGTGGGTTGCTACATCGACGATGTTATCATTGCAGGCAAAGACGTGAATGAGTGCTATAAAACATTAGACATAGTCTTGAAACGCCTGAGCGAGCACAATATTACTCTCAAGACGGAGAAATGCAAATTCTTTGAAAGCTCAGTGCGCTATCTGGGCCACCAGCTCAGCTCAGAAGGCATTTATCCTACTGAGGGGAAGGTTAAGGCCATAAAAGATGCTCCCCCGCCAAAAACGTGACAGAACTCAAAGCATATTTAGGCTTGCTGAACTTTACGGGAAGTTTATGAAAAACTTAGCAATGGTGGCAGAAACCGTTGCACAAGTTGCTAAGAAAAGAGCAAAAGTGGATCTGGTCTAAAGAGTGTGGTAACGCTTTTGAAGCCACTAAACTACTGCTTATCAATAGTCGAGCGCTTACATACTTTGACGTTCGGAAACCACTGGCGCTACAGTGTGATGCTTCCGCGTACGGTGTTGGAGCCGTTATTTTCATGTAATGCCAGACGGGCAAGAACGGCCAATTGCTTTTGCCTCACGAACTCTGACCCCAGCGGAGCGAAATTATGCTCAGTGTGAAAGGGAAGCGCTCGCGCTGATTTTGGGCTTAAGAAATTTCACAAGTTTCTTTTTGGTCGCCAGTTTGTACTCTACACCGACCATCAGCCACTTCTTGGTATTCTTGGCCAAGACAAACCGACCCCCTCCCTAGCTGCGGCTAGACTACAAAGGTGGTCGTTAATACTGGCAGCTCATCAGTACACCTTAAAGTATCGAAAGGGCAGCGAAACCGAAGTAGCTGATGCGCTGTCAAGACTTCCTTTGAGCTGCGACTCAAAAGGAGATGAAGCCGAGTGTTTATCTGTTTTTGAGTGTACGCCACTTACGGCGCAGGATGTGGCTAGAGCGACAGCCAGAGATGCTATACTGTGCACTGTTCGAGGGTACACCCTCTCGGGATGGCCTGCGGACGTACCAGAACATCTGCAACCGTATTACATACGGCGTTTGAGCTCTCGATTGAGCAAGAATGTGTGACCTGGGGGTCACGAGTAATTGTACCGGAGCAGTTGAGAATGTCGGTACTAGCCTTATTGCATGAGGATCATCCTGGCACCAGCAGAATGAAAATGCTGGCACGCAGTTTCGTCTGGTGGCCGGGACTAGACAAGTGTATTGAAGAGTATGTCCGACAGTGCAGGGTGTGCCAGCGTGCACGCACAGCGGTTGAATTGGCTCCCCTACAGCCCTGGCCATATCCTGCGAAGTGTTGGCAAAGACTTCATGTAGACTTTGCATCAAAGGGCCAACACAACTTTCTGGTTTTGGTCGATGCCTATTCTAAGTGGATTGAAGTTTGGGTGATGTCTTCAATGACGGTATCGCAAACAATACGCAGGCTGCGCAGTGTTTTTTTCGGCGTACGGCTTCCCGGAAGAAATTGTTAGTGATAATGGGCCACAGTTTACTTCACAAGAGTTTGCCGACTTTATGGCAAAGAATAATATAAAACACACAAGGACACCGCCCTACCACGCAAGTTCTAATGGGGCTGCCGAACGCCTAGTACAAACGACTAAACAAGTGTTACTGAAACAGGTGCTTGCTCAATCTGAAACCAGGGAAAAAGAATCGCTGCAGGAGGGAATAGATAGTTTTCTTATGTCATACCGCAATACACCGCATACGCTTACAGGTAAGACGCCAGCCGAGCTCTTCCTGAAGCGGCAGCCTAGAGTGAAGTTAACCTTCCTGAAACCGGACTTTGTGAGTGATATGGTGAGCAAACAAGTCCGCGTTAAAGTAAGATCGGACACCAAAAGAGGTGGTGAACGTGTGTTTGTAGTGGGAGAGAGAGTGTGGGTGAAGTGTGTGCGCGGCGAGATTTCTTCCTGGGAAGAGGGCATAGTGACGCAAGTGGTTAGCCCCGTGACCTATCTTGTGCGTGTGGCTGAACAAGTGCGATTCGTTCACGTTGACCATTTGCGCCCATCATTCGCTGGCCCAGAAGCAGGTATGCGGTTGCCTGCTCCTGCTACTGATCCACCGCCAATTGACCCTTTGATCGAGACACCCTTTATGCCTACAACACCACCACCGCCAGAGATGGCGACAAAGCCGTTTGTTGAGCCACAGATGCCTCGACCAGTTGGTTCACCACCATCACTGTCTTCGAGCACCGCTGCAACAACTTCGAGGGTTCCCAGCCCGACTCTCCAGCCCCTTTTGCCACATCACTCGCCGCCAAGTGGTCCTCATCTGGATACCACAGCTGCAGATGCATCTCCCGTGCCTTTGAGGCGAAGTGCTCGGGAGCGTCGTCAGCCGAACTGGTTTAAGCATTCTGACTATGAGTGATGTGTATTTTCTTATTTCTTTTGGATTAAGTGGGGAGGATTGTTATAGCGTAGCAGAAGGATTAAAACGCTGGCCAGCGTCTGCTAGTGATCGGCACTTCGTGACGTCACTGTTGCTGGGGCATATAAGCTCGAACGGATTCACGCGGCAATAAAACGCTCTGGTGTTCTGGACCTGTGTGCTGCGTCCAAGCTACTACACTCTGCATTCTATACTGCTCAGCTCCAACCCACACGAGCAGGTCTGGATTACAGGGCGAGCAGAGGCAGCTGCCAAAGAGCAGGGGCTCCTGGACAACTACCGCCGTCGCCTCCCGCAACGACTTAAGCGCGGCCGCCTGAACTGGACGAGGAACCACGTCCTCGAGCTTAACAGATACACACTTTAGCCGCTAAGCTATCATATTAGCCATAGTGCACAAATGCTCGTTAATATTTGCTTTGAATTACATAAAAGTAAGTCTTATAGAGTTACGAGTACCCGAACCTTGGAGCGTAGCCCTGATACGCCACTGGGCTTTGCGCGCAGCAACGGCGCCGTTCATATGGTATACACAGCCGTTCATACAGAAATGTGGGCTAATGACCTCAGAATCCGTGACCACACCTAAACCTCGAATCTGATTTGACGACCTCGCTCAACCTCATCCAAGAAAGTAGAGAGGCATTCACGTGACCTCACGTCAACCTTAAATGCCATCGTGGATTTTTCCCTTTTCTTTCTTTGTCCCTAGTGGCAGTGACATAGCTAGAGCACGACAAACAACCTAGGACACAGTTTATAAAAAAAAAAAAAAAAACTCACCGGGTCCCTCATGCATTCGCCTAAGATGACTCGAAGGCGAAAGCCATCTTTTTCTTCTTTTTCTTCTCAGCCGATGTATTGATCCTCCCCGCCCACTTCCGAAAGCTTTCTGCACCTAACGTGGTTTTGCAGTGCCTCCGTGATCGGTCCACCTTTGACCGAGCGGCGATGTCATGTGATGACGTCATCATGTGAGGTCACCTTATGGGAAGTCATATTGACGTCACGATGACGTCATACATTTCTGCGATCCGCGGACGCTGACGCCGACCGTCACTTTTCGCGTTTTATGGGACATCTGAGGCTTTCGCCTTAAAAAATTATGGCAGCTTCGCACCGTGGTACCAAGCCTGAAGAAAGAGCGGAGCTGGGTGGCCTTCCTTGTTTTTCTTTATTTCTTTTTCTTTCTTTCTTCTCTTTCTTTCTTTCTCTCTGTTTCTTGTATCTGTTTTTTTACCTGTTGTTTTCTATTTCTTTCTTTCTCTACATATTGGGTTTCTTTTTCTCGCTCTTTTTATATTTATTTCCCGTTCTCCTTTCTTTATCTCTCTCTCTGCTCTTTCTCGCTCTTCGTTTGTTTCTCTTCATTCCTCTCTTTCTCTTCTATCTTGATCTCTGTTTTTCCTATCTATTTTCCTGTCTTTGTTTTAGGGGATTGGTTCCCTCCCTTGCTACACCAATGGTGGGAGAGCTGCTTGGATAAGTGCAGCTGTCCCTGTCAGAACGGATACGAAATGACTGAGCTTTTGAAGCAGGAGAACATAGTGCTTTGAAAGGTTGTCCGCCTCTGCGGCCGCATCTCGCCTTTGGGGATTTCCTCACGCACATATTTCGATGGTGTGCGGGGCGACGGCGGCTTGCGGCTCCCCTCCACGCGCCGGCACGTGACTTTGCTTGAGGTTCGCTGAAAACGACTCGCACACCATCGGGGACGTTGACAGATTAAAACGTCAATCGGATTCTAGCTTCGGCTTGCGATTGATTAATTACTAACGTCAACCACTCACACACTGAAAACGCTACCATAATAGAGTAACATGGTACTCTAAATCGTCACCCTTCTCTCTAATCAAAGGACATTTTAGTGGCATTCTATGGAGTTTTACGTTTATGTGAAAATGCGGCATATATATAGTGCTAAGTTCTTTGTATATGTTGTTCTCTTAGCGGTGTAAACTTTTCCTAAACACATCAAATAGGCTGTGTTTTGAAACAAGACATTTTGTTTCATAGAGCCTGTAAGCCCGACAGAAACAGGTGCATGCAGCTCTCGCGTTTGTAAAGTACATTAAACTCTGAATCGTTCGCCTTTTGTTTTAAATATACAGAACACATAAACTGTATGTGTTTTGTTATAATAAGAAACATTCTATAGCTAATGTTCCAGACACTTCGTAGTAGGTACGTACTATTCCTGCCCTTCTGCACCTCGGTCGTTAGGCAACGAGATGGGGGGAAAAAAAGAAAAAAAATGAAAGAGTTGCCGCTATATCCCAAAATGCCTCCCAGATTGCTTGTATGTAACGCTGACAGTTGCGAGCATTTATAAGCTTCCCTCGCCACTTCCTGGCGCTCTTGGCCGAGCCTGGCCCTTGCGCTATTAAAACGCATATATCATCATCATGATTCCTCGTCACTCGAATTAAAAAATTCCGCTATTAGAGGAAATATTCTCGAACAATGGGGACTATTTTTTAACCACACTCTAGCATTGTCTTAGCGTAACTAACGCGGTGATACAAGTATTCGGCACTGCCGTGATATGGATTCCAAGTGTAAAAACGCGGTCGTTTAAGAACATAATTAACTGTGTGTCGTGTTAGGGCAGTCGCAACAAGGAACTCCACCTAAGCACTTGTTACTTTAGCACCAAAAGGAGAACAGACAAAGGAGCGCCAGTCCTTCGTATGTCCTCCTTTTTGTGCTCGTCAATTTTTAGCGCTTATTCTTTCAATGTTCAAACACTTGTTAGATTGTGCGTGGATAAGTTTTTCTGCAGAACACCCCCTATCTTTTCCTAGGAAGGAGCGCGTGACTTCACTTTGATTCATGTGAACTGGTGTGACTCTGTACAGACTGTTACAGCAAGAGTCACATCTAGCGCGGGTCCTCCTCAACCGGCCGCATAAAAAAGAAAAATCAGGTACATCGTCAGAGTTTACCAATATTGTTTTCGATTGGTGAATCTGGAGCAAGATATCAGGATTTACAATCGCAAGGTCGCCTGACACGAAGAAGCGATGGACGTGATGCATGGCCAATTGTTTCAAACGTCATCGCCTTATAACAAAATGAAGGACAAGGAAAGACCAGTAGTAGTAAAAAGTAAGCTCGCAATCTTATGTCACTATATATAGCACGAAAACCACGATTGACAGCCACCTCGGGCGCACACGATCATGCGAGCTTACTGTATCTCGAAAAACAAAAACTCACTGGGAGTCCCTTATGCGTCCGCCTCAGTCGACTCGAAGGCAAAACCCATCTTCTTCTTTTCCTTCTAAGCCGATGTATTGAACCTCCCGCGTCCCCCTCCGAAAGCTTTCTGCAACTAACGTGGTTTTGCAATGCCTCCAGGATCGGAGGCATTGTAAGATTTCTACATCTCACCCTTCAAGTAAACTCTCTCTCTCTCTCTCTCTCTCTACATCTCACCTTGTTTTGCACTGCCTCCGGCAGCGGCCCACCTATGACCAAGCAATGATTTCATGTGATGTTCACCATGTGACGTCACAGTGACGCCGTGAAGACGTCACTAATTTTATGGATGCGTGACTTCATGATGACGTCTTATGGTGACGTCATCGCGTGATGATGCCTTTTTGCATCACTCGTGTTTACGCCGCCGACGTGGGACACCGACGCCGGTCAATACGTGTATGATACGTTTATGATATATATACGTATATACGTATATGATTTACATTACATATATATAATACGTATACGATACATATTTTCTATATATTACACTATATATATTAATAATTGATCAGAGACATAATTGTTGATTAGAACAGAGGGCTAATATTTTAGAGGTCGATTACATTCTGACAAGTGTATACCTGCCAAACATTAAACCACGATACGATTATGGGTTCACGCCGTAGAGGGGGACTCCAGATTTAATTTTTGACTACCTGTGGTTCTCCCCGAGTACAAGGGCGTTTTTGCATTTCGCCACCATTAAAGTGCGGCCGCCTGACCTGGAATCGAAACCGTCCTCGAGCTCAAGAGTGCGGGAGACGACGGCGTCTCTGTAGTTCTGGCTCGCACACCCGTTCCCAGTTCCGCCAAGGCAGCCGCGCCTGCCGGCAGCGCTCAGCCCCGAGCTCCGGCCACCAGAATAAAGTAGTAGAGTAGAGTAGAGCCTAGAAGCTGCGGCTCATACCACCAGAACGAGCGCACGTGCCGACCCACTCGCGCACTTCAATGTCGTCGTCTTCCATTTCTCCAGAGCGTCCCTCTGGCGGCATTCCCATAAGAGATAGATAAACTGCCATGGCAATCATAGTGCACAAAGGCTAGTTAAAATTTGCTTTAAAGGGGCCGACCGCTGGCCAGAACGTGTGATTAGATCCTGGTGGAAATGAAAAAAAAAAAAAAAACCGTGAATTATGGTGACAGATTTAAGCATCTTTTTCACGATCTCGGGTGGTTTATGTTCTGAAATCGCGTTTAAAACTCACAAAAAACCGGTATGTCGCGCAGCCTGGTGGAAGCTTGATTATTGAGTCGTTCACGTTGCTGTACGTAGTCTCATTCTTTCATGCGCACCATAATTACTGCTCAAAATTAGAGTATGTATATTATTACCCAATTCCCGCTCTATTCTGCACTGCTTACGAGGTAAAAGGAGTTGCACGCTGAGAAGCTGTGCTGCCTTCGCGGCAACTAGTGGGACATGTCGAGCCGCGGCGCATGCGTGCAGAGCGCACGCATGCGCAGCGAACCTCCGCGCCCAAACACGAACCATTCTCGCACTCACCACCCACTGTTTGCAGCATATATTGTGTTTACGACTTCACAGTCGCCGCAGATCGAAAAATTTTTATTATAAATGTTTCACGGCGTTTTCCGCGTTACCATTCCATGATTAGGACATTTGGACCGATAAAACTTCCAGTTTCGCTAAAAAGAAAAAACAGGTACCATAAAAATTGGTTGTCGGTCCCCTTTAAATTACGTAGAAGTAAGTCTTGAGTCGCAGTGTGTAGCCCGAACCTCGGAGTATAGCGCTGGTATATTAGCCCCGAGAACGAACACTGGCGGCGCGGCAGTCGCGGCGATCTGACGTCACGGCAAGGGACTCGCTTGCGCCGCGGCCGAGGGTCGCCTTTTTCTGCGCCCGCCGCGTACCCGCTCTTTCGCGATACGGTGGTGATTACTGCTCATGTCTTGCAATGCAAATCTCCAAGGGAGAAGGTAGGAGTTTACACTACTAGCGAAAGTTTAGTAAGCTAGAAAGTTTGGATAATATAGCTTATAATGGGCGAATTCCCGCTCGAACGGAAGCTCCACCGTGAAAATGGTGATGCACGAGAGCAAGACATTCGTTGTTTTCACCGCGTGCTCCAAGACATCGGTGCTAAAAATTTACGCTAATGGTTCTAACTTCATTACAACTTGGCTGAGACTCCACGGTTAGAACACGCGTCCCGAAGATTACAAATTAAATTAGGACGTTTTCAATTCACTAACTACATTGCGGCTTATCGTACAAGTTATGTATGCCTTTGCAGATTAGCTAGATGATTTGACAGAATTGCGCTTTCTGCTACAGAAGACTTTAGATGAATCTGTCTATCGTAAATAATCACTTAATACATCCGGGAAATTAAAACAAAATATACTGCCACGCACAGAATGGTTTCGGAAATTCTGAGGTGTTAGTATACTTGGATTACGTAAACATTTCTTCTCAACACTCGTCTGGGATTATGTGGCCGTGTACCCTGATTTGCATGAACTGCTGGTCCGATCGACCGCCGGGTCACGAGCGGTAATATTAAATTCTCGTGGGAGCACTGTTGATAAAAATCGTCTGCTAAACAAACACCTGAAAGTCGAAATGAGCGTTTTGAACCATTTCGATGGCAATCTCAATAATGTGGCCCACGTATTAATTGAACGTCCTTCGCTTTAATGAGTCAATTAATGGTCTCGCACGTCATGTCCACACACGGGTTCATGATGCTCAGGGGTATATCAAATGCAAAAAAAAAAAATAATTTATGAGCTGGCTATCTAAACTAGTACTTATACAAATGTAACAGCGCCGTTGCTACGATGCTGCATGAAGACACAATCTGACAGCAATAAGGAGTTTCCGCCATTAACCTCAACTTTTTTATGTTGTGAAATGAAGCCCCGAAATTATTGCGAGAAAGACGTGAAACTAAACAACATGATGAGTGAGCGAGTACAGAAGAAAAACAAACACAACTGCGGCAGTATTCTCGGGCGAGCGTTTTCGAGATATTTTGCGAAGCTCGATACTGCATGCGCTTTCCTAATCGTGCGCGGGGCTTGGCACACCGGCAGGAAACGCTGTCCGCCGATCGCGGATGCGTCCGATGCAAATAATACTTGTGAAGGCGAAGCCATCATATTTTTTAAAGGAATCGCCCGTGAACAACGCAAACCTAATAATGTGAATACGGTGTCTTGCGTGCCAAGACCGCGAAATGATTGTGAGGCACGCTGCAGATTAATTTTGACCGTCTCAAATTCTTAACCGTGCTCCTGTATCTAAGCAGAGGAATGTTGCTTTTCGCACCCGTCGGAATGCGGCTGCTGTGGTCGGGAATTAGACCCATCACCGAAGTTAGCAGCGCGACACAGCAACAAACCTGGTCACCGCTTTCAAAGTGTGATCGACGGCGCGCGGGCACCGTTGGGGACTGTGAAGAAAAAATGCATGCAACTTGTTGCCGTTTTACTAGGAAGATTATAGATGCTGTTTTCGTCATTCATCTGAAGTTGAGACAGGCTAAAAGCGAACGTAAACAGCGGAACAGCGCACGAAGAAAGCGCGTGATATGCCGGCGCGTCACGGCGGGCGTCGAAGAGTCCTTGCCGTGACGTCATCCACGCCTCCCGCCAGGCGGCGCCACTCCAACTTCTCGGGGCTAATAGGGCTTTGCGAGCGGCAACGGCGCCGTTCATGTGGTTTTAAAGCCGTTCATATAGAAATGTCGGCAAATCACCTCAGCATGCTGGACCGCACCTAAACCTCGTGTGAACCTTCAGGGGCCATCATGGATTTTTTTTTAATCAAGTGGACGTGGTATTGCTATAGCACGGCAAACAGCCTATGAGACATGTTTCGAACAAAATGTGAACGGTTTTCGAGTGCTCTGCATTCTATACTGCTCAGCTCCAACCCACACGAGCAGGTCTGGATTACAGGGCGAGCAGAGGCAGCTGCCAAAGAGCAGGGGCTCCTGGACAACTACCGTCGTCGCCTCCCGCAACGACTTAAGCGCGGCCGCCTGAACTGGACGAGAAACCACGTCCTCGAGCTTAACAGATACACACTTTAGCCGCTAAGCTATCATATTAGCCATAGTGCACAAATGCTCGTTAATATTTGCTTTGAATTGACATCAAAGTAAGTCTTATAGAGTTACGAGTACCCGAACCTTGGAGCGTAGCCCTGATACGCCACTGGGCTTTGCGCGCAGCAACGGCGCCGTTCATATGGTATACAGAGCCGTTCATACAGAAATGTGGGCAAATGACCTCAGAATCCGTGACCACACCTAAACCTCGAATCTGATTTGACGACCTCGCTCAACCTCATCCCAAGAAAGTAGAGAGGCATTCACGTGACCTCACGTCAACCTTAAATGCCATCTTGGATTTTTCCCTTTTCTTTCTTTGTCCCTAGTGGCAGTGACATAGCTAGAGCACGACAAACAACCTAGGACACAGTTTATCAAAAAAAAAAAAAAAAACTCACCGGGTCCTTCATGCATTCGCCTAAGATGACTCGAAGGCGAAAGCCATCTTTTTCTTCTTTTTCTTCTCAGCCGATGTATTGATCCTCCCCGCCCACTTCCGAAAGCTTTCTGCACCTAACGTGGTTTTGCAGTGCCTCCGTGATCGGTCCACCTTTGACCAAGCGGAGATGTCATGTGATGACGTCATCATGTGAGGTCACCTTATGGGAAGTCATATTGACGTCACGATGACGTCATACATTTCTGCGATCCGCGGACGCTGACGCCGACCGTCACTTTTCGCGTTTTATGGGACATCTGAGGCTTTCGCCTTAAAAAATTATGGCAGCTTCGCACCGTGGTACCAAGCCTGAAGAAAGAGCGGAGCTGGGTGGCCTTCCTTGTTTTTCTTTATTTCTTTTTCTTTCTTTCTCTCTGTTTCTTGTATCTGTTTTTTTACCTGTTGTTTTCTATTTCTTTCTTTCTCTACATATTGGTTTCTTTTTCTCGCTCTTTTTATATTTATTTCCCGTTCTTCCCTTTCTTTATCTCTCTCTCTGCTTCTTTCTCGCTCTTCGTTTGTTTCTCTTCATTCCTCTCTTTCTCTTCTATCTTGATCTCTGTTTTTCCTATCTATTTTCCTGTCTTTGTTTTAGGGGATTGGTTCCCTCCCTTGCTACACCAATGGTGGGAGAGCTGCTTGGATAAGTGCAGCTGTCCCTATCAGAACGGATACGAAATGACTGAGCTTTTGAAGCAGGAGAACATAGCGCTTTGAAAGGTTGTCCGCCTCTGCTGCCGCATCTCGCCTTTGGGGATTTCCTCACGCACATATTTCGATGGTGTGCGGGGCGACGGCGGCTTGCGGCTCCCCTCCACGCGCCGGCACGTGACTTTGCTTGAGGTTCGCTGAAAACGACTCGCACACCATCGGGGACGTTGACAGATTAAAACGTCAATCGGATGCTAGCTTCGGCTTGCGATTGATTAATTACTAACGTCAACCACTCACACACTGAAAACGCTACCATAATAGAGTAACATGGTACTCTAAATCGTCACCCTTCTCTCTAACCAAAGGACATTTTAGTGGCATTCTATGGAGTTTTACGTTTATGTGAAAATGCGGCATATATATAGTGCTAAGTTCTTTGTATATGTTGTTCTCTTAGCGGTATAAACTTTTCCTAAACACATCAAATAGGCTGTGTTTTGAAACAAGACATTTGGTTTCAATAGAGCCTGTAAGACCGACAGAAACAGGTGCATGCAGCTCTCGTTGTAAAGTACATTAAACTCTGAATCGTTCGCCTTTTGTTTTAAATATACAGAAACACATAAACTGTATGTGTTTTGTTATAATAATAAACATTCTATAGCTAATGTTCCAGACACTTCGTAGTAGGTACGTACTATTCCTGCCCTTCTGCACCTCGGTCGTTAGGCAACGAGATGGGGGGAAAAAAAATCACACCATATCCACGGAGTGAATGATGATGAGTGGGCGAAGCTGCGGAGGTTCATCGGTAACCGTGAATCTTCCGTGAATTCTGCCCAGTACATCATCACCGACGTGAGATCGGGCGCGTTTATACTAAAGGTTCGATGAGTTATGACGACTTGCAGCTCACTTTAATTTTACATGTACGCTGTGAATTTTCATTGTTTAGAAAACCATTGCTTTAGAAAACACCTTGCGTCTTTCGTTAATCAGCTGGCGTCTTTTTCGTTTTGCTTTAGAAACATCGGCGTTCTTTCGTTTTGTTTTACAAACATCTGGCGTCTTTCGTTGGTTTATTTCATCAATCACGGCGTTTTGAACAAAATTTTTATTGTTTAATCACGCACAGGAGAAATCTCACCAGGCACTACCTTGGAGGTAAACAATGGCTGCTAATGGAATGAGAGACAGAAGAAGTCGGCTTTTAGCTAACACTTACACTTCTACAGAGACAGAGAATTCGGCTTTTAGTTAACGCGCACGCTGCGAATTTTTTATTGTTCAACAACGCACAGGAGAAATCTCCCACCGGCACCACCTTGGAGGTCAAAGGGTAAGACTTGTTACTCACTACTACGAGCAGACGGGGACGAACGGGTGCCGCCTTAAGGAGCTTCGCCCCTAAAAGAAAAAAAATGAAAGAGTTGCCGCTATATCCCAAAATGCCTCCCAGATTGCTTGTATGTAACGCTGACAGTTGCGAGCATTTATAAGCTTCCCTCGCCACTTCCTGGCGCTCTTTGGCCGAGCCTGGCCCTTGCGCTATTAAAACGCATATATCATCATCATGATTCCTCGTCACTCGAATTAAAAATTCCGCTATTAGAGGAAATATTCTCGAACAATGGGGACTATTTTTAACCACACTCTAGCATTGTCTTAGCGTAACTAACGCGGTGATACAAGTATTCGGCACTGCCGTGATATGGATTCCAAGTGTAAAAACGCGGTCGTTTAAGAACATAATTAACTGTGTGTCGTGTTAGGGCAGTCGCAACAAGAACTCCACCTAAGCACTTGTTACTTTAGCACCAAAAGGAGAACAGACAAGGAGCGCCAGTCCTTCGTATGTCCTCCTTTTTGTGCTCGTCAATTTTTAGCGCTTATTCTTTCAATGTTCAAACACTTGTTAGATTGTGCGTGGATAAGTTTTTCTGCAGAACACCCCCTATCTTTTCCTAGGAAGGAGCGCGTGACTTCACTTTGATTCATGTGAACTGGTGTGACTCTGTACAGACTGTTACAGCAAGAGTCACATCTAGCGCGGGTCCTCCTCAACCGGCCGCATAAAAAAGAAAAATCAGGTACATCGTCAAAGTTTACCAATATTGTTTTCGATTGGTGAATCTGGAGCAAGATATCAGGATTTACAATCGCAAGGTCGCCTGACACGAAGAAGCGATGGACGTGATGCATGGCCAATTGTTTCAAACGTCATCGCCTTATAACAAAATGAAGGACAAGGAAAGACCAGTAGTAGTAAAAAGTAAGCTCGCAATCTTATGTCACTATACATAGCACGAAAACCACGATTGACAGCCACCTCGGGCGCACACGATCATGCGAGCTTACTGTATCTCGAAAAACAAAAACTCACTGGGAGTCCCTTATGCGTCCGCCTCAGTCGACTCGAAGGCAAAACCCATCTTCTTCTTTTCCTTCTAAGCCGATGTATTGAACCTCCCGCGTCCCCCTCCGAAAGCTTTCTGCAACTAACGTGGTTTTGCAATGCCTCCAGGATCGAAGGCATTGTAAGATTTCTACATCTCACCCTTCAAGTAAACTCTCTCTCTCTCTCTCTCTACATCTCACCTTGCTTTGCACTGCCTCCGGCAGCGGCCCACCTGTGACCAAGCAATGATTTCATGTGATGTTCACCATGTGACGTCACAGTGACGCCGTGAAGACGTCACTAATTTTATGGATGCGTGACTTCATGATGACGTCTTATGGTGACGTCATCGCGTGATGATGCCTTTTTGCATCACTCGTGTTTACGCCGCCGACGTGGGACACCGACGCCGGACGCCGGTCAATACGTGTATGATACGTTTATGATATATATACGTATATACGTATATGATTTACATTACATATATATAATACGTATACGATACATATTTTCTATATATTACACTATATATATTAATAATTGATCAGAGACATAATTGTTGATTAGAACAGAGGGCTAATATTTTAGAGGTCGATTACATTCTGACAAGTGTATACCTGCCAAACATTAAACCACGATACGATTATGGGTCACGCCGTAGAGGGGGACTCCAGATTTAATTTTTGACTACCTGTGGTTCTCCCCGAGTACAAGGGCGTTTTTGCATTTCGCCACCATTAAAGTGCGGCCGCCTGACCTGGAATCGAAACCGTCCTCGAGCTCAAGAGTGCGGGAGACGACGGCGTCTCTGTAGTTCTGGCTCGCACACCCGTTCCCAGTTCCGCCAAGGCAGCCGCGCCTGCCGGCAGCGCTCAGCCCCGAGCTCCGGCCACCAGAATAAAGTAGTAGAGTAGAGTAGAGCCTAGAAGCTGCGGCTCATACCACCAGAACGAGCGCACGTGCCGACCCACTCGCGCACTTCAATGTCGTCGTCTTCCATTTCTCCAGAGCGTCCCTCTGGCGGCATTCCCATAAGAGATAGACACCTTAGCCGCTAAACTGCCATGGCAATCATAGTGCACAAAGGCTAGTTAAAATTTGCTTTAAAGGGGCCGACCGCTGGCCAGAACGTGTGATTAGATCCTGGTGGAAATGAAAAAAAAAAAAAAACCGTGAATTAGGGTGACAGATTTAAGCATCTTTTTCACGATCTCGGTGGTTTATGTTCTGAAATCGCGTTTAAGAGAGAGAGAATAAACGTTTATTTTTGAGCAAGCGCGCTGTGCGCCCAAGGTGGGCGGCCTCCTTATTCCAGGTAGCCGCGGGCCTTCGCCATCTCTCGTGCCCGTTGAATCAGGCTTCGCTGATTCTTCAGGTCTGGGTCCAATAACTCACAAAAAACCGGTATGTCGCGCAGCCTGGTGGAAGCTTGATTATTGAGTCGTTCACGTTGCTGTACGTAGTCTCATTCTTTCATGCGCACCATAATTACTGCTCAAAATTAGAGTATGTATATTATTACCCAATCCCGCTCTATTCTGCACTGCTTACGAGGTAAAAGGAGCTGCACGCTGAGAAGCTGTGCTGCCTTCGCGGCAACTAGTGGGACATGTCGAGCCGCGGCGCATGCGTGCAGAGCGCACGCATGCGCAGCGAACCTCCGCGCCCAAACACGAACCATTCTCGCACTCACCACCCACTGTTTGCAGCATATATTGTGTTTACGACTTCACAGTCGCCGCAGATCGAAAAATTTTTATTATAAATGTTTCACGGCGTTTTCCGCGTTACCATTCCATGGTTAGACATTTGGTCCGATAAACTTCCAGTTTCGCTAAAAAGAAAAAACAGGTACCATAAAAATTGGTTGTCGGTCCCTTTAAATTTACGTAGAAGTAAGTCTTGAGTCGCAGTGTGTACCCGAACCTCGGAGTATAGCGCTGGTATATAGGGCTTTGCGAGCGGCAACGGCGCCGTTCATGTGGTTTAAAGCCGTTCATATAGAAATGTCGGCAAATCACCTCAGAATGCTGGACCGCACCTAAACCTCGTGTGAACCTTCAGGGGCCATCATGGATTTTTTTTAATCAAGTGGACGTGGTATTGCTATAGCACGGCAAACAGCCTATGAGACATGTTTCGAACAAAATGTGAACGGTTTTCGAGTGCTCTGCATTCTATACTGCTCAGCTCCAACCCACACGAGCAGGTCTGGATTACAGGGCGAGCAGAGGCAGCTGCCAAAGAGCAGGGGCTCCTGGACAACTACCGCCGTCGCCTCCCGCAACGACTATTATCCATTGCCGCAACCAGAGGAGTTGTTCACGTCAGTTTGTGAGGGAAAGGTATTTTGCGTGCTTGACTTGTCGTCAGCTTACCAACAAGTCGTGTTAAGCGAGGATTCAAGGCGAATCCTCACAGTTAACACTCACAAGGGGCTTTATCAATTTAATCGGCTTCGTATGGTATTGCCAGTGCTCCAGCGCTGTTTCAGGCGCTCATGGATAAGGTGCTTATGGGAATAAAAAACGTGGGTTGCTACATCGACGATGTTATCATTGCAGGCAAAGACGTGAATGAGTGCTATAAAACATTAGACATAGTCTTGAAACGCCTGAGCGAGCACAATATACTCTCAAGACGGAGAAATGCAAATTCTTTGAAAGCTCAGTGCGCTATCTGGGCCACCAGCTCAGCTCAGAAGGCATTTATCCTACTGAGGGGAAGGTTAAGGCCATAAAAGATGCTCCCCCGCCAAAAAACGTGACAGAACTCAAAGCATATTTAGGCTTGCTGAACTTTTACGGGAAGTTTATGAAAAACTTAGCAATGGTGGCAGAACCGTTGCACAAGTTGCTAAGAAAAGAGCAAAAGTGGATCTGGTCTAAAGAGTGTGGTAACGCTTTTGAAGCCACTAAACTACTGCTTATCAATAGTCGAGCGCTTACATACTTTGACGTTCGGAAACCACTGGCGCTACAGTGTGATGCTTCCGCGTACGGTGTTGGAGCCGTTATTTTTCATGTAATGCCAGACGGGCAAGAACGGCCAATTGCTTTTGCCTCACGAACTCTGACCCCAGCGGAGCGAAATTATGCTCAGTGTGAAAGGGAAGCGCTCGCGCTGATTTTTGGGCTTAAGAAATTTCACAAGTTTCTTTTTGGTCGCCAGTTTGTACTCTACACCGACCATCAGCCACTTCTTGGTATTCTTGGCCAAGACAAACCGACCCCCTCCCTAGCTGCGGCTAGACTACAAAGGTGGTCGTTAATACTGGCAGCTCATCAGTACACCTTAAAGTATCGAAGGGCAGCGAAACCGAAGTAGCTGATGCGCTGTCAAGACTTCCTTTGAGCTGCGACTCAAAAGGAGATGAAGCCGAGTGTTTATCTGTTTTTGAGTGTACGCCACTTACGGCGCAGGATGTGGCTAGAGCGACAGCCAGAGATGCTATACTGTGCACTGTTCGAGGGTACACCCTCTCGGGATGGCCTGCGGACGTACCAGAACATCTGCAACCGTATTACATACGGCGTTTTGAGCTCTCGATTGAGCAAGAATGTGTGACCTGGGGGTCACGAGTAATTGTACCGGAGCAGTTGAGAATGTCGGTACTAGCCTTATTGCATGAGGATCATCCTGGCACCAGCAGAATGAAAATGCTGGCACGCAGTTTCGTCTGGTGGCCGGGACTAGACAAGTGTATTGAAGAGTATGTCCGACAGTGCAGGGTGTGCCAGCGTGCACGCACAGCGGTTGAATTGGCTCCCCTACAGCCCTGGCCATATCCTGCGAAGTGTTGGCAAAGACTTCATGTAGACTTTGCATCAAAGGGCCAACACAACTTTCTGGTTTTGGTCGATGCCTATCTAAGTGGATTGAAGTTTGGGTGATGTCTTCAATGACGGTATCGCAAACAATACGCAGGCTGCGCAGTGTTTTTTTCGGCGTACGGCTTCCCGGAAGAAATTGTTAGTGATAATGGGCCACAGTTTACTTCACAGAGTTTGCCGACTTTATGGCAAAGAATAATATAAAACACACAAGGACACCGCCCTACCACGCAAGTTCTAATGGGGCTGCCGAACGCCTAGTACAAACGACTAAACAAGTGTTACTGAAACAGGTGCTTGCTCAATCTGAAACCAGGGAAAAGAATCGCTGCAGGAGGGAATAGATAGTTTTCTTATGTCATACCGCAATACACCGCATACGCTTACAGGTAAGACGCCAGCCGAGCTCTTCCTGAAGCGGCAGCCTAGAGTGAAGTTAACCTTCCTGAAACCGGACTTTGTGAGTGATATGGTGAGCAAACAAGTCCGCGTTAAGTAAGATCGGACACCAAAAGAGGTGGTGAACGTGTGTTTGTAGTGGGAGAGAGAGTGTGGGTGAAGTGTGTGCGCGGCGAGATTTCTTCCTGGGAAGAGGGCATAGTGACGCAAGTGGTTAGCCCCGTGACCTATCTTGTGCGTGTGGCTGAACAAGTGCGATTCGTTCACGTTGACCATTTGCGCCCATCATTCGCTGGCCCAGAAGCAGGTATGCGGTTGCCTGCTCCTGCTACTGATCCACCGCCAATTGACCCTTTGATCGAGACACCCTTTATGCCTACAACACCACCACCGCCAGAGATGGCGACAAAGCCGTTTGTTGAGCCACAGATGCCTCGACCAGTTGGTTCACCACCATCACTGTCTTCGAGCACCGCTGCAACAACTTCGAGGGTTCCCAGCCCGACTCTCCAGCCCCTTTTGCCACATCACTCCGCCGCCAAGTGGTCCTCATCTGGATACCACAGCTGCAGATGCATCTCCCGTGCCTTTGAGGCGAAGTGCTCGGGAGCGTCGTCAGCCGAACTGGTTTAAGCATTCTGACTATGAGTGATGTGTATTTTCTTATTTCTTTTGGATTAAGTGGGGAGGATTGTTATAGCGTAGCAGAAGGATTAAAACGCTGGCCAGCGTCTGCTAGTGATCGGCACTTCGTGACGTCACTGTTGCTGGGGCATATAAGCTCGAACGGATTCACGCGGCAATAAAACGCTCTGGTGTTCTGGACCTGTGTGCTGCGTCCAAGCTACTACACTCTGCATTCTATACTGCTCAGCTCCAACCCACACGAGCAGGTCTGGATTACAGGGCGAGCAGAGGCAGCTGCCAAAGAGCAGGGGCTCCTGGACAACTACCGCCGTCGCCTCCCGCAACGACTTAAGCGCGGCCGCCTGAACTGGACGAGGAACCACGTCCTCGAGCTTAACAGATACACACTTTAGCCGCTAAGCTATCATATTAGCCATAGTGCACAAATGCTCGTTAATATTTGCTTTGAATTTACATAAAAGTAAGTCTTATAGAGTTACGAGTACCCGAACCTTGGAGCGTAGCCCTGATACGCCACTGGGCTTTGCGCGCAGCAACGGCGCCGTTCATATGGTATACACAGCCGTTCATACAGAAATGTGGGCTAATGACCTCAGAATCCGTGACCACACCTAAACCTCGAATCTGATTTGACGACCTCGCTCAACCTCATCCAAGAAAGTAGAGAGGCATTCACGTGACCTCACGTCAACCTTAAATGCCATCGTGGATTTTTCCCTTTTCTTTCTTTGTCCCTAGTGGCAGTGACATAGCTAGAGCACGACAAACAACCTAGGACACAGTTTATAAAAAAAAAAAAAAAACTCACCGGGTCCCTCATGCATTCGCCTAAGATGACTCGAAGGCGAAAGCCATCTTTTCTTCTTTTTCTTCTCAGCCGATGTATTGATCCTCCCCGCCCACTTCCGAAAGCTTTCTGCACCTAACGTGGTTTTGCAGTGCCTCCGTGATCGGTCCACCTTTGACCGAGCGGCGATGTCATGTGATGACGTCATCATGTGAGGTCACCTTATGGGAAGTCATATTGACGTCACGATGACGTCATACATTTCTGCGATCCGCGGACGCTGACGCCGACCGTCACTTTTCGCGTTTTATGGGACATCTGAGGCTTTCGCCTTAAAAAATTATGGCAGCTTCGCACCGTGGTACCAAGCCTGAAGAAAGAGCGGAGCTGGGTGGCCCTTCCTTGTTTTTCTTATTTCTTTTTCTTTCTTTCTTCTCTTTCTTTCTTTCTCTCTGTTTCTTGTATCTGTTTTTTACCTGTTGTTTTCTATTTCTTTCTTTCTCTACATATTGGTTTCTTTTTCTCGCTCTTTTATATTTATTTCCCGTTCTTCCCTTTCTTTATCTCTCTCTCTGCTTCTTTCTCGCTCTTCGTTTGTTTCTCTTCATTCCTCTCTTCTCTTCTATCTTGATCTCTGTTTTCCTATCTATTTTCCTGTCTTTGTTTTAGGGGATTGGTTCCCTCCCTTGCTACACCAATGGTGGGAGAGCTGCTTGGATAAGTGCAGCTGTCCCTGTCAGAACGGATACGAAATGACTGAGCTTTTGAAGCAGGAGAACATAGTGCTTTGAAAGGTTGTCCGCCTCTGCGGCCGCATCTCGCCTTTGGGGATTTCCTCACGCACATATTTCGATGGTGTGCGGGGCGACGGCGGCTTGCGGCTCCCCTCCACGCGCCGGCACGTGGACTTTGCTTGAGGTTCGCTGAAAACGACTCGCACACCATCGGGGACGTTGACAGATTTAAAACGTCAATCGGATTCTAGCTTCGGCTTGCGATTGATTAATTACTAACGTCAACCACTCACACACTGAAACGCTACCATAATAGAGTAACATGGTACTCTAAATCGTCACCCTTCTCTCTAATCAAAGGACATTTTAGTGGCATTCTATGGAGTTTTACGTTTATGTGAAATGCGGCATATATATAGTGCTAAGTTCTTTGTATATGTTGTTCTCTTAGCGGTGTTAAACTTTTCCTAAACACATCAAATAGGCTGTGTTTGAAACAAGACATTTTGTTTCATAGAGCCTGTAAGCCCGACAGAAACAGGTGCATGCAGCTCTCGCGTTGTAAAGTACATTAAACTCTGAATCGTTCGCCTTTTGTTTTAAATATACAGAAACACATAAACTGTATGTGTTTGTTATAATAAGAAACATTCTATAGCTAATGTTCCAGACACTTCGTAGTAGGTACGTACTATTCCTGCCCTTCTGCACCTCGGTCGTTAGGCAACGAGATGGGGGGAAAAAAAGAAAAAAAATGAAAGAGTTGCCGCTATATCCCAAAATGCCTCCCAGATTGCTTGTATGTAACGCTGACAGTTGCGAGCATTTATAAGCTTCCCTCGCCACTTCCTGGCGCTCTTTGGCCGAGCCTGGCCCTTGCGCTATTAAACGCATATATCATCATCATGATTCCTCGTCACTCGAATTAAAAAATTCCGCTATTAGAGGAAATATTCTCGAACAATGGGGACTATTTTTTAACCACACTCTAGCATTGTCTTAGCGTAACTAACGCGGTGATACAAGTATTCGGCACTGCCGTGATATGGAGGATTCCAAGTGTAAAACGCGGTCGTTTAAGAACATAATTAACTGTGTGTCGTGTTAGGGCAGTCGCAACAAGAACTCCACCTAAGCACTTGTACTTTAGCACCAAAAGGAGAACAGACAAAGGAGCGCCAGTCCTTCGTATGTCCTCCTTTTTGTGCTCGTCAATTTTTAGCGCTTATTCTTTCAATGTTCAAACACTTGTTAGATTGTGCGTGGATAAGTTTTTCTGCAGAACACCCCCTATCTTTTCCTAGGAAGGAGCGCGTGACTTCACTTTGATTCATGTGAACTGGTGTGACTCTGTACAGACTGTTACAGCAAGAGTCACATCTAGCGCGGGTCCTCCTCAACCGGCCGCATAAAAAAGAAAAATCAGGTACATCGTCAAAGTTTACCAATATGTTTTCGATTGGTGAATCTGGAGCAAGATATCAGGATTTACAATCGCAAGGTCGCCTGACACGAAGAAGCGATGGACGTGATGCATGGCCAATTGTTTCAACGTGATCGCCTTATAACAAAATGAAGGACAAGGAAAGACCAGTAGTAGTAAAAAGTAAGCTCGCAATCTTATGTCACTATATATAGCACGAAAACCACGATTGACAGCCACCTCGGGCGCACACGATCATGCGAGCTTACTGTATCTCGAAAAACAAAAACTCACTGGGAGTCCCTTATGCGTCCGCCTCAGTCGACTCGAAGGCAAAACCCATCTTCCTTCTTTTCCTTCTAAGCCGATGTATTGAACCTCCCGCGTCCCCCTCCGAAAGCTTTCTGCAACTAACGTGGTTTTGCAATGCCTCCAGGATCGGAGGCATTGTAAGATTTCTACATCTCACCCTTCAAGTAAACTCTCTCTCTCTCTCTCTCTCTCTACATCTCACCTTGTTTTGCACTGCCTCCGGCAGCGGCCCACCTATGACCAAGCAATGATTTCATGTGATGTTCACATGTGACGTCACAGTGACGCGTGAAGACGTCACTAATTTTATGGATGCGTGACTTCATGATGACGTCTTATGGTGACGTCCATCGCGTGATGATGCCTTTTTGGCATCACTCGTGTTTACGCCGCCGACGTGGGACACCGACGCCGGTCACTACGTGTATGATACGTTTATGATATATATACGTATATACGTATATGATTTACATTACATATATAATACGTATACGATACATATTTTCTATATATTACACTATATATATTAATAATTGATCAGAGACATAATTGTTGATTAGAACAGAGGGCTAATATTTTAGAGGTCGATTACATTCTGACAAGTGTATACTGCCAAACATTAAACCACGATACGATTATGGGTCACGCCGTAGAGGGGGACTCCAGATTTAATTTTTGACTACCTGTGGTTCTCCCCGAGTACAAGGGCGTTTTTGCATTTCGCCACCATTAAAGTGCGGCCGCCTGACCTGGAATCGAAACCGTCCTCGAGCTCAAGAGTGCGGGAGACGACGGCGTCTCTGTAGTTCTGGCTCGCACACCCGTTCCCAGTTCCGCCAAGGCAGCGCGCCTGCCGGCAGCGCTCAGCCCCGAGCTCCGGCCACCAGAATAAAGTAGTAGAGTAGAGTAGAGCCTAGAAGCTGCGGCTCATACCACCAGAACGAGCGCACGTGCCGATCCCACTCGCGCACTTCAATGTCGTCGTCTTCCATTTCTCCAGAGCGTCCCTCTGGCGGCATTCCCATAAGAGATAGACACCTAGCCGCTAAACTGCATGGCAATCATAGTGCACAAAGGCTAGTTAAAATTTGCTTTAAAGGGGCCGACCGCTGGCCAGAACGTGTGATTAGATCCTGGTGGAAATGAAACAAAAAAAAAAAACGTGAATTAGGGTGACAGATTTAAGCATCTTTTTCACGTCTCGGGTGGTTTATGTTCTGAAATCGCGTTTAAGAGAGAGAGAATAAACGTTTATTTTGAGCAAGCGCGCTGTGCGCCCAAGGTGGGCGGCCTCCTTATTCCAGGTAGCCGCGGGCCTTCGCCATCTCTCGTGCCCGTTGAATCAGGCTTCGCCTGATTCTTCAGGTCTGGGTCCAATAACTCACAAAAAACCGGTATGTCGCGCAGCCTGGTGGAAGCTTGATTATTGAGTCGTTCACGTTGCTGTACTAGTCTCATTCTTTCATGCGCACCATAATTACTGCTCAAAATTAGAGTATGTATATTATTACCCAATCCCCGCTCTATTCTGCACTGCTTACGAGGTAAAAGGAGCTGCACGCTGAGAAGCTGTGCTGCCTTCGCGGCAACTAGTGGGACATGTCGAGCCGCGGCGCATGCGTGCAGGCGCACGCATGCGCAGCGAACCTCCGCGCCCAAACACGAACCATTCGCGCACTCACCACCCACTGTTTGCAAGCATATATTGTGTTTACGACTTCACAGTCGCCGCAGATCGAAAAATTTTTATTATAAATGTTTCACGGCGTTTTCCGCGTTACCATTCCATGGATTAGACATTTGGTACCGATAAACTTCCAGTTTCGCTAAAAAGAAAAAACAGGTACCATAAAAATTGGTTGTCGGTCCCTTTAAATTTACGTAGAAGTAAGTCTTGAGTCGCAGTGTGTACCCGAACCTCGGAGTATAGCGCTGGTATATTAGCCCCGAGAACGAACACTGGCGGCGCGGCAGTCGCGGCGATCTGACGTCACGGCAAGGACTCGCTTGCGCCGCGGCCGAGGGTCGCCTTTTTCTGCGCCCGCCGCGTACCCGCTCTTTCGCGATACGGTGGTGATTACTGCTCATTCTTGCAATGCAAATCTCCCAAGGGAGAAGGTAGGAGTTTACACTACTAGCGAAAGTTTAGTAAGCTAGAAAGTTTGGATAATATAGCTTATAATGGGCGAATTCCCGCTCGAACGGAAGCTCCACCGTGAAAATGGTGATGCACGAGAGCAAGACATTCGTTGTTTTCACCGCGTGCTCCAAGACATCGGTGCTAAAAATTTACGCTAATGGTTCTAACTTCATTACAACTTGGCGTAGACTCCACGGTTAAACACGCGTCCCGAAGATTACAAATTAATTAGGACGTTTTCAATTCACTAACTACATTGCGGCTTATCGTACAAGTTATGTATGCCTTTGCAGATTAGCTAGATGATTTGACAGAATTGCGCTTTCTGCTACAGAAGACTTTAGATGAATCTGTCTATCGTAAATAATCACTTAATACATCCGGGAAATTAAACAAAATAATACTGCCACGCACAGAATGGTTTCGGAAATTCTGAGGTGTTAGTATACTTGGATTACGTAAACATTTCTTCTCAACACTCGTCTGGGATTATGTGGCCGTGTACCCTGATTTGCATGAACTGCTGGTCCGATCGACCGCCGGGTCACGAGCGGTAATATTAAATTCTCGTGGGAGCACTGTTGATAAAAATCGTCTGCTAAACAAACACCTGAAAGTCGAAATGAGCGTTTTGAACCATTTCGATGGCAATCTCAATAATGTGGCCCACGTATTAATTGAACGTCCTTCGCTTTAATGAGTCAATTAATGGTCTCGCACGTCATGTCCACACACGGGTTCATGATGCTCAGGGGTATATCAAATGCAAAAAAAAAAAATAATTTATGAGCTGGCTATCTAAACTAGTACTTATACAATGTAACAGCGCCGTTGCTACGGCTGCATGAAGACACAATCTGACAGCAATAAGGAGTTTCCGCCATTAACCTCAACTTTTTTATGTTGTGAAATGAAGCCCCGAAATTATTGCGAGAAAGACGTGAAACTAAACAACATGATGAGTGAGCGAGTACAGAAGAAAAACAAACACAACTGCGGCAGTATTCTCGGGCGAGCGTTTTCGAGATATTTTGCGAAGCTCGATACTGCATGCGCTTTCCTAATCGTGCGCGGGGCTTGGCACACCGGCAGGAACGCTGTCCGCCGATCGCGGATGCGTCCGATGCAAATAATACTTGTGAAGGCGAAGCCATCATATTTTTTAAAGGAATCGCCCGTGAACAACGCAACCTAATAATGTGAATACGGTGTCTTGCGTGCCAAGACCGCGAAATGATTGTGAGGCACGCTGCAGATTAATTTTGACCGTCTCAAATTCTTTAACGTGCTCCTGTATCTAAGCAGAGGAATGTTGCTTTTCGCACCCGTCGGAATGCGGCTGCTGTGGTCGGGAATTAGACCCATCACGAAGTTAGCAGCGCGACACAGCAACAAACCTGGTCACCGCTTTCAAAGTGTGATCGACGGCGCGCGGGCACCGTTGGGGACTGTGAAGAAAAAATGCATGCAACTTGTTGCCGTTTTACTAGGAAGATTATAGATGCTGTTTTCGTCATTCATCTGAAGTTGAGACAGGCTAAAAGCGAACGTAAACAGCGGAACAGCGCACGAAGAAAGCGCGTGATATGCCGGCGCGTCACGGCAGGGCGCCGAAGAGTTCCTATGCCCGTGACGTCATCTCACACCCTCCCCGCCAGGACGGCAGCCCTTCAGCCACTCTTCCTTTATAACCATCGGTTGAGCAGCTGCAAAGGCCATTTAGCCGACTGGCAACGGCGCCTTCAGTTGGTTTAAAGGTTCATATAGAAATGTCGGCAATCACCTCCGCCTGTGGAACCGCAACCTCTAAACCACGTGTGAACATTCACTATGGGGTCCATCATGATTTTTTGTAAAAAAAGTGTCGTGGTGGATTGTTATAGCCACAGGCAAACAGCCTTATGAGACTATGTGGTTTCGATACAAAATGTTGAAACGTTGTTTCGACCGGTGCTCTGCATTCTATACTGCTCAGCTCCAACCCACACGAGCAGGTCTGGATTACAGGCGAGCAGAGGCAGCTGCCAAAGAGCAGGGCTCCTGGACAACTACCGTCGTCGCCTCCCGCAACGACTTAAGCGCGGCCGCCTGAACTGGACGAGAAAACCACGTCCTCGAGCTTAACAGATACACACTTAGCCGCTAAGCTATCATATTAGCCATAGTGCACAAATGCTCGTTAATATTTGCTTTGAATTTACATAAAAGTAAGTCTTATAGAGTTACGAGTACCCGAACCTTGGAGCGTAGCCCTGATACGCCACTGGGCTTTGCGCGCAGCAACGGCGCCGTTCATATGGTATACAGAGCCGTTCATACAGAATGTGGGCAAATGACCTCAGAATCCGTGACCACACCTAACCTCGAATCTGATTGACGACCTCGCTCAACCTCATCCAAGAAAGTAGAGAGGCATTCACGTGACCTCACGTCAACCTTAAATGCCATCGTGGATTTTTCCCTTTCTTTCTTTGTCCCTAGTGGCAGTGACATAGCTAGAGCACGACAGTCTACGACACAGTTTATAAAAAAAAAAAAAAAAACTCACCGGGTCCCTCATGCATTCGCCTAAGATGACTCGAAGGCGAAGCCATCTTTTTCTTCTTTTTCTTCTCAGCCGATGTATTGATCCTCCCCGCCCACTTCCGAAAGCTTTCTGCACCTAACGTGGTTTTGCAGTGCCTCCGTGATCGGTCCACCTTTGACCAAGCGGCGATGTCATGTGATGACGTCATCATGTGAGGTCACCTTATGGGAAGTCATATTGACGTCACGATGACGTCATACATTTCTGCGATCCGCGGACGCTGACGCCGACCGTCACTTTTCGCGTTTTATGGGACATCTGAGGCTTTCGCCTTAAAAAATTATGGCAGCTTCGCACCGTGGTACCAAGCCTGAAGAAAGAGCGGAGCTGGGTGGCCTTCCTTGTTTTCTTTATTTCTTTTCTTTCTTTCTTCTCTTTCTTTCTTTCTCTCTGTTTCTTGTATCTGTTTTTTTACCTGTTGTTTTCTATTTCTTTCTTTCTCTACATATTCGTTTCTTTTCTCGCTCTTTTTATATTTATTTCCCGTTCTTCCCTTTCTTTATCTCTCTCTCTGCTTCTTTCTCGCTCTTCGTTTGTTTCTCTTCATTCCTCTCTTTCTCTTCTATCTTGATCTCTGTTTTTCCTATCTATTTTCCTGTCTTTGTTTTAGGGGATTGGTTCCCTCCCTTGCTACACCAATGGTGGGAGAGCTGCTTGGATAAGTGCAGCTGTCCCTATCAGAACGGATACGAAATGACTGAGCTTTTGAAGCAGGAGAACATAGCGCTTTGAAAGGTTGTCCGCCTCTGCGGCCGCATCTCGCCTTTGGGGATTTCCTCACGCACATATTTCGATGGTGTGCGGGGCGACGGCGGCTTGCGGCTCCCCTCCACGCGCCGGCACGTGACTTTGCTTGAGGTTCGCTGAAAACGACTCGCACACCATCGGGGACGTTGACAGATTAAAACGTCAATCGGATGCTAGCTTCGGCTTGCGATTGATTAATTACTAACGTCCAACCACTCACACACTGAAAACGCTACCATAATAGAGTAACATGGTACTCTAAATCGTCACCCTTCTCTCTAATCAAAGGACATTTTAGTGGCATTCTATGGAGTTTTACGTTTATGTGAAAATGCGGCATATATATAGTGCTAAGTTCTTGTATATGTTGTTCTCTTAGCGGTATAAACTTTTCCTAAACACATCAAATAGGCTGTGTTTTGAAACAAGACATTTTGTTTCATAGAGCCTGTAAGCCCGACAGAAACAGGTGCATGCAGCTCTCGCGTGTAAAGTACATTAAACTCTGAATCGTTCGCCTTTTGTTTTAAATATACAGAAACACATAAACTGTATGTGTTTTGTTATAATAAGAAACATTCTATAGCTAATGTTCCAGACACTTCGTAGTAGTACGTACTATTCCTGCCCTTCTGCACCCGGTCGTTAGGCAACGAGATGGGTGGAAAAAAATACCGCTCACTTTAATTTACATGTACTTCGAATTGAATTTTCATTGTTTAGCATAAACCATTGCCTTTAGAATACACCTTGGGGCCAGTTTCGTGTCGTTAATTCAGCTGGCGTCTTTTTCCGTTTTGCTTTTAGAACATCTGGCGTTCTTTCGTTTTGTATTTACAAACAACATTCTGGCGTCTTTCGTTGGTTTATTTCCTCAATCAATCGGCCGTTTGAACAAAATTTTATTGTTTAATCACGCACAGGAGAAATCTCACCAGGCACTACCTTGGAGGTAAACAATGGCTGCTAATGGGGAATGAGAGACAGAAGAAGTCGGCTTTTAGCTAACACCTTACACTTCTACAGAGACCGAGAATTGGCTTTAGTTAACGCGCACGCTGCGAATTTTTTATTGTTCAACAACGCACAGGAGAAATCTCCCACCGGCACCACCTGGAGGTCAAGGGTAAGACTTGTTACTCACTACTACGAGCACGACGAGGGACGAACGGGTGCCGCCTTAAGGAGCAAAAGAAAAAAAATGAAAGAGTTGCCGCTATATCCCAAAATGCCTCCCAGATTGCTTGTATGTAACACTGACTGTGACGAGCATTTATAAGCTTCCCTCGCCACTTACTGGCGCTCTTTGGCCGAGCCTGGCCCTTGCGCTATTAAAACGCATATATCATCATCATGATTCCTCGTCACTCGAATTAAAAATTCCGCTATTAGAGGAAATATTCTCGAACAATGGGGACTATTTTTTAACCACACTCTAGCATTGTCTTAGCGTAACTAACGCGGTGATACAAGTATTCGGCACTGCCGTGATATGGAGGATTCCAAGTGTAAAAACGCGGTCGTTTAAGAACATAATTAACTGTGTGTCGTGTTAGGGCAGTCGCAACAAGAACTCCACCTAAGCACTTGTTACTTTAGCACCAAAAGGAGAACAGACAAAGGAGCGCCAGTCCTTCGTATGTCCTCCTTTTTGTGCTCGTCAATTTTTAGCGCCTATTCTTTCAATGTTCAAACACTTGTTAGATTGTGCGCGGATAAGTTTTTCTGCAGAACACCCCCTATCTTTTCCTAGGAAGGATCGCGTGACTTCACTTTGATTCATGTGAACTGGTGTGACTCTGTACAGACTGTTACAGCAAGAGTCACATCTAGCGCTGGTCTTCCTCAACCGGCCGCATAAAAAAGAAAAATCAGGTACATCGTCAAAGTTTACCAATATTGTTTCGATTGGTGAATCTGGAGCAAGATATCAGGATTTACAATCGCAAGGTCGCCTGACACGAAGAAGCGATGACGTGATGCATGGCCAATTGTTTCAAACGTCATCGCCTTATAACAAAATGAAGGACAAGGAAAGACCAGTAGTAGTAAAAGTAAGCTCGCAATCTTATATCACTATATGTAGCACGAAACCACGATTGACAGCCACCTCGGGCGCACACGATCATGCGAGCTTACTGTATACGAAAAACAAAAACTCACTGGGAGTCCCTTATGCGTCCGCCTCAGTCGACTCGAAGGCAAAACCCATCTTCTTCTTTTCCTTCTAAGCCGATGTATTGAAACCTCCCGCGTCCCCCTCCGAAAGCTTTCTGCAACTAACGTGGTTTTGCAATGCCTCCAGGATCGGAGGCATTGTAAGATTTCTACATCTCACCCTTCAAATAAACTCTCTCTCTCTCTCTACATCTCACCTTGTTTTGCACTGCCTCCGGCAGCGGCCCACCTATGACCAAGCAATGATTTCATGTGATGTTCACCATGTGACGTCACAGTGACGCCGCGAAGACTTCACTAATTTTATGGATGCGTGACTTCATGATGACGTCTTATGGTGACGTCATCGCGTGATGATGCCTTTTTGCATCACTCGTGTTTACGCCGCCGACGTGGGACACCGACGCCGGACGCCGGTCAATACGTGTATGATACGTTTATGATATATATACGTATATACGTATATGATTTACATTACATATATATAATACGTATACGATACATATTTTCTATATATCACACTATATATATTAATCATTGATCAGAAACATAATTGTTGATTAGAACAGTTCTCCCCGAGTACAAGGGCGTTTTTGCATTTCGCCACCATTAAAGTGCGGCCGCCTGACCTGGAATCGAAACCGTCCTCGAGCTCGAGAGTGCGGGAGACGACGGCGTCTCTGTAGTTCTGGCTCGCACACCCGTTCCCAGTTCCGCCAAGGCAGCCGCGCCTGCCGGCAGCGCTCAGCCCCGAGCTCCGGCCACCAGAATAAAGTAGTAGAGTAGAGTAGAGCCTAGAAGCTGCGGCTCATACCACCAGAACGAGCGCACGTGCCGACCCACTCGCGCACTTCAATGTCGTCGTCTTCCATTTCTCCAGAGCGTCCCTCTGGCGGCATTCCCGTATATGAGATAGACACCTTAGCCGCTAAACTGCCATGGCAATCATAGTGCACAAAGGCTAGTTAAAATTTGCTTTAAAGGGGCCGACCGCTGGCCAGAACGTGTGATTAGATCCTGGTGGAAATGAAAAAAAAAAAAAAACCGTGAATTATGGTGACAGATTTAAGCATCTTTTTCACGATCTCGGGTGGTTTATGTTCTGAAATCGTGTTTAAAACTCACAAAAAACCGGTATGTCGCGCAGCCTGGTGGAAGCTTGATTATTGAGTCGTTCACGTTGCTGTACGTAGTCTCATTCTTTCATGCGCACCATAATTACTGCTCAAAATTAGAGTATGTATATTATTACCCAATTCCCGCTCTATTCTGCACTGCTTACGAGGTAAAAGGAGTTGCACGCTGAGAAGCTGTGCTGCCTTCGCGGCAACTAGTGGGACATGTCGAGCCGCGGCGCATGCGTGCAGAGCGCACGCATGCGCAGCGAACCTCCGCGCCCAAACACGAACCATTCTCGCATTCACCACCCACTGTTTCCAGCATATATTGTGTTTACGACTTCATAGTCGCCGCAGATCGAAAAATTTTTATTATAACTGTTTCACGGCGTTTTCCGCGTTACCATTCCATGATTAGACATTTGGACCGATAAACTTCCAGTTTCGCTAAAAACAAAAAACAGGTACCATAAAAATTGGTTGTCGGTCCCTTTAAATTTACGTAGAAATAAGTCTTGAGTCGCAGTGTGTACCCGAACCTCGGAGTATAGCGCTGGTATATAGGGCTTTGCGAGCGGCAACGGCGCCGTTCATGTGGTTTAAAGCCGTTCATATAGAAATGTCGGCAAATCACCTCAGAATGCTGGACCGCACCTAAACCTCGTGTGAACCTTCAGGGGCCATCATGGATTTTTTTTTAATCAAGTGGACGTGGTATTGCTGTAGCACGGCAAACTGCCTATGAGACACGTTTCGAACAAAATGTGAACGGTTTTCGAGTGCTCTGCATTCTATACTGCTCAGCTCCAACCCACACGAGCAGGTCTGGATTACAGGGCGAGCAGAGGCAGCTGCCAAAGAGCAGGGGCTCCTGGACAACTACCATCGTCGCCTCCCGCAATCGAAGAAACTATGATCATTGGTTTCCAACAGATGTTTTGCCCTCATCCTCTACTGTGGGAGACAGGGGCGTAGCCAAAAAAATGACGCGTGGCTTTAATTAACGTCGTAGAGTCCAATGTGCACTGGAGCTGAAGGGAAGACTCGGCGATGAAACGCAAAGTGATACAAAGCTAGGCGAAGATGGGCATCGTTTAGCAGCGAAGGAACGTCCTCTCCGCTTGACCTCCTGCATGTCTTCAACCTCCAACTCGCTTGTGCTATACTATGCTATAGCCTCCCTCCTCCTTCCCTCCCCTCACCCTTACTTCCCTTTCCCGCCGCCTTGCTATGCTATGCATATCCCCCTCCCCTCCTCCTCACTCTCACATCACTCCTCGTCACCATTACTTCGCTTTCCCACCCCCACACTACACAATATGGCTATGCAATGCCTCACTCACTTCCCTCCTCCTCCTTTGCTAGGCTTAGGTTGCGAATGCTATGCTTCGCTCTCTTCCCACCTCCTCACCCTCCTTCGCTTGGCTGCGGACGATACTTCGCCCGTTTGAGCTCGGCTTCAACAGCTCCGCTGCAAAATTATTCGGGAGAGAGGAGAGGGGTCATAATATAATAATTGTTGGGGTTTTACGTCCCAAAAGGGGGCGGTGGTTCAACCCCCATTTATGTATGTTTGCACGTGGGTTTGTATGTAACGCGTGTACATAGCCACATGCATTCTTTTTTTTTTTTAATTCTAGGGAGAGAGTGTAAACCTTCTTCCCTTGCTACGCCAATGGTGGGAGAGTATTCAGCTGTCCCTATCAGAACGGATAGGAGATCGTGAATCAAGCAGGCACAGTGCTTCGAAAGGTTGTCCGCCCCTGCGGCCGGATCTCATCTTTAAGGATTTCCTCACGCAAATATTTCGATGGTGTGGGAGGACGGTTCCTTGCTCGCACACCATCGGAGACGTTGACAGAGAAGAACATAACTCGAAAGCTAGCTTCGGCTTGCGATTGATTAATAACTGACGTCTATCACTCGCGCACTGAAAACGCTACCATATCGGAGTAACATGGTACTCCCTTTTTTCTAAGAAAAGCAAATGTTGGTGACATCCTATGGGAAATAGGCTGTCTTTTGAAAAAAAGAGGCATTTTGTTTCGTGAACTTATAAGTCCGACAGGGACAGGTGCATACAGCTCTCCCGTTGTAGAGTTCACGATACTCTTAATCGTTCGCCTTTTGTTTTATACTCCGAGAAATAAAATAAACAGAACGGTATGCGTTCTGTTATCATGCGAAACATTATATGGCTAACATTGCAGACACTTCGTAGCATGTATGCGTACTATATCTGCCCTACTGCACTTTGGTCCTCATGTAACCAGCTGAAAATAAAAGAAAGACAAAAAAAGATGAAATATTACTTTGGTGGAGGATCATATTTATGTATACGGTTGGTGCGAAGCATTGGTTGCAGAAGGAGACCATTGAAATAATTAATGTTTTAACTGAAGAAACAAACATAATTTCATTTATATTAAATATGACATTTGAGTGGCCTTGCGCCACTCATATGTCATATGAGTGGCACTCGTATGTCATGATCTTTGATACATGTGCCCTAAGCGCCGGTTGCATGAGGGGAGCCTGCAACACCCTTCCAGGATAGCGCCTCACCGTTGGACTCTATTGCTGTTGAAAAGGAGATAGAAAGCACGAGAAATAGAGAGAAAGAAAGAAACACAAAAAAAAACGGAGACAAGAAAGAGATAGGAAAAAAACAGAGAGAAAGAGAAAAACGAAGAGAAACGAGGAAGGGCGCTCAGCTGTTCCTTCAGGCTTGGCACCGCTAGCGCGAAGCTGCCTCAATTTTTCGAATCCATCTAGTATACGCGTCAAGTTATCCGTCAAGTTATGGCACGAAAGTGCATTAAGTTCGCTTACAGTAGTCTCGTCCATTATTCCCGTTAGTCCTCTATGGTGTGCGTTGGCGAAGGCTGAAGGCCTCGCTACAGTCGAGCAATAGCACGGGGCCACACAGTTCTCCATTAGCTGCTCACAATGTTTTCACTGCTACTTTGCTCGTTCAGCAATGTCCTGGCCCCGCATTGTCAAGAACGTCGTACTCTAAAATTTTTCTTAAGAGGATATTTCAGCCAATCACGATAGGGGCACATTATTAGCGAAGCCGCCTGACCGATGAGAAGAAAACGCAATTTGGAACGATAACTTTTGTGAATTCGGCCCCTGGCTTTCTGACGTCTTTTTCCGAAAGAAAAAAAAAAACAAAAAAAAAAGACTCACAGAGTCTCTTGTGCGATCGCCTAAGACGGTTCGAAGGCGGAAGTCATCTTCTTTTTCTTCTAAGTCAATGTATTGATTCCCCCCCCCCTCCCCTTCCGAAAGCTTTCTGCACCTAACGTGGTTTTAGTGGTTTTGCACTGCCTCCAGGATCGGAGGCATTGCAAGCTTTCTGCACGTCACCTTCTTTTGCACTGTCTCCACACTTAGCCCACATTTTACCAAGCGACGATGCCATGTGATCATGTCATCATGTGTGACGTCATGATGGCGTTACATGGTTACGTCCTCACGTGATCGTGATTTTTTGCATCACTCGTGTTGACGCCGCCGATGCCGACGCCGACGGTCAATTTTCGGGTTTGGTGAGGCATGTAAGGCTTTCTCCTTAATAACAAGAAAAGAAATCGCGTTCTCGTGACCAGTCCTTTTGTTTCTGTGTGAGCTTGAATCAGGTGCAAGGCCGCGGATAGCAGGGTGGTGATGTTTCTGGACGACCCTCCGCGGCTGCCGTCACCGCTGGCCTGCCTCGGCACGCTTCAGACTAGGTAGAGCGCTTGGAACTAGGGGTGTGCGAATAGTGAAATTTCATCTCGAATCGAATTCGAATCGAATAGTGCCGAATAGTGGCTAAGAATATCGAATATCGAATCGAATATCGAATAGTATGTTTACACGAAATGTGTACCGCCAGTTACGGCAAGACAAATGAAAAATCAGGGACGCTACGGCGTGCTGACAGCTTCATTACGCACTTGTTCGAGAGTGGCTTTTATTTCAGCTTTTATGGGCCCGCAACCTCCTCACAGAGGGTGGTACGGTGGCTAGTTTTCTTTCCTATATGGTCGCGCTATACGGCTCATCTGACAAGTGTAATGTTTTGCTTCATCGCCATCTGTGCTCCAGGCCCCAATGTCTTCGGGCGCCCATTCACAGCAGTGTTTTAACTGCGCACCGGAACGATGGGAGTTTCTGAACCAGTGGTGCGGTGCAGCAGTGGCGACTGCCCAGCCTTAACAAATTTGTACATGCAAAGCCAATCACCGAGGCTTTCGCAGGTCAAAGCCAGGTCGTTTTACGGCGCTTGGGGCATATATGCGACCGAATTACGCAAGAAATTCATGCCTTTATTTCGGAAGCGATGTTGTGAATGACCTGACAGTCTTCTCATGTGTTTTTCTACGTGCGGAAATGACATAATCTCCTCCGAGATCAACATGCGCTCGCTTTTGAACCAGGATGTCGAGGAAAGTTTAACGAACGGCGACGTTAGCGTTAGTTTTAGCCACCCCACCCTAACCAACTTGCACCATTTGCCTTTGTCGCGTTTTTAGATATTTGTCCTGTCGAATAATTCGAAACTTCAAATACTAGCTATTCGAAAGTCGAATTGAATTATTCGATTGGGAACTATTTGATTCGAATTCGAAACTCGGATATTCGCACACCCCTACTAGGGTCTTCTCCACAGGTCACCATGACACTGTCGTTGAGGTTAAACGTCGTGTAATTCACACTATGGGAAAAACTATATGACGAACAATCGGGCCGTTGTATCGCCTGCACCCGCGCTAAGACACCGCTGTATGTCAGTTTTCGCATAGAAGCTTTTTTTTTTTAAATCCCGACTATTGTATTGAGTTCATTACTATTGTCAAATGAAGGCTTCTATCTCATTCTCTGTGGCACAACCGGCATCTGCTGCCTATCGAAGAACTTCTATCCCATGACGGTCAATAAAGGTTTCAAGTCGTCCGTGTCCTGAGGAATACACCGCGGCTGAAAGACCGTAATCGAGAGCATGAAACAGTTCTCACACAATCTCACTAAACAACGAACACTTCATAGGCCGTATAGTTAAGTCTGATTAATAGGAGCAAAAACGACTTAAGCTATGCTCAATTAAAATCAACACATTCAATAACTGCGAACACGCACTGTAAAGCCCGTGCACTCGATTAAGACACAAATAACAGATAGACAACAAAGTCGTTTCAATGTTTATCGGCTCGATTACTACATGTTCATTGCTATAATACTTGGAGGCAACCATCGATGCGATCCAAAGTCGTCGCGCTGCCTTCGAACTGTCGAACGCAAAGTTTTCTGCGCTCTTGACACGCCTCGGATGCTCACGCGGCCCTGGCGCACGAACTCAGGAGAAACACGAAGCACGACAGTCCTCTTGACACGTTCCCCACAGCGATATAAATAAAGTCGCGTAGTATCGACCGGCTGTGCTCGCATCACGGAATCGCTATACAAGCCCCGTTCTCCGTGTGTCCACTCTACTCGGCAAATGTCGCGTGGTTCCTTTTATACAAATCGACGTTAACCTCGCTAAGTTCGAGACGACTCCCTCGACAGAACGGTCAGATGAGTCGATCCCGGCCGTCGCTGGAACGTCGCTTTTCGCTTTGTTCAATCGAGAAAGATAGTCCGAGTTCTTTCCTTTGGGGAACGTTAAAGGACGTTAATGACCGTGCAGCCGTGTATGATACAATACATCCGTTCCCGGCGCGTATGATGTACTTAGCATGAAATTCAATGACTCTTTATGTATCTTTCAGGTTCAGATTTTCGTTCATGGGTAGGAACCAAATTTTGACTTTTAGTTACATCCCACATTGGTTACTCTGCGCTCACTTAATTATGAAGTAGCCTCGAAAAGATAGGCTGATATCGTTCGAACAAATGCGAACAGCGGCGCAGCTGCAAAACGACAGTTGCAGCATAGAGCGTTGGGATCCTTATTCATAACGCACAATCAACCGCGTCCTATCATCAATGCGAATAGACGCCCGATCGCACAAGCTCCACCATGAACGCGCGGACGCCGGGCGATGCCCGCTTAGAAATAGCCGATAAAATACAGCCTGTGTGGTAAACTTTAAACAGCACCGCAAGTAAACACCTTGTTAGGAATTTGGATGAAAACCAGATATCATTATCGTCACGAAAGCGTTATAAAAAGAACAGACGTGAGGGACTGCGCAGCTGCACAAACCATTACTTTCTTCGCAAAACGTGCGGTGCTTTTTAATGCTTTGAGCGAATGTCATCTTGTGCCTTGCACAGCAATTCAAACCGAGTTTATGACCGCATATATAGGAGGACACGGATTTGTTTGCCGTGGCACACTTCTCCCTCGTATATTGCTTACTCGGGTTTCTTCTGTCCCTCAAGATGCCCGCACTCACCATGCTATTACTGCCACAAATCAAACACGAAATTAGACGTCCGCGCTTTACGACGCGCGACGAAACTACACGCTTTAAAACTTCCACTTCAAGCTGCTTCGTGGCGCGTCACGGAAAAGGCGACGACAAACGACCTTGTGGTTGGCGCTGTAGACTGTGCAACATTAACACTTTATATATATATATATATATATATATATTCTCATAACCACAACGTATGCATGAAATTGGTATCTCACAGGAGGAGTGTGCTAGTCTGCTGTCATAAAATTCGTCATTTTAATGGAATGGTCACATTCCAACATGCGTCAAGTTTCGTGCGTATTTTGACATTAAGAGAAGCCCATCCTAATGAGAGCTTATACGTCTCCAAAATTGTTTTATCTGCAAGCGTATTATACAGTGCGGCGTACAGGCAAGTGAGAGTCGGTTATAAGCTGCGAAACAACCACACCCTTGTACAACAACAACAGAAAGAATTGGTGCAATATTCCAACCGATGCCTTTCGATGAGCCACCGTCAAGGAGGCTCATCGTCATCATCATGAGCCTTATAACGGAGTGCCGACACGCAACGTGTACGCATGAAGCAGTAGCGTGGCGCCACCTATATATGGGGCCCTGTGCGGCTGCTTAGCGGTCAGAAACGCACATTCACCAAAGCGCTCAGGTAGAGGAACGGAAATGCATTTAAAATCTGAACACTTCAACCATTCCTGCAACTCCGAACTCATTTATTGCTACAGTAGGAAACTATTGGAGCATACGTCGCCGCACTTGGTTTGCTTTGGTTTAATTTCTATCGAAAGAGGGCGCGTATAACTAATATGGGCAGTTTTGCGAAGAATCAGATAGAGTTAAACATTTATTCATGTCAAGAAAGCGAAGGAAGTATTTCGAGAAAAATCGAAGGAAAAGAAAAATAACGACGTATGAACAACATAGCGAAGACATCGCATTGAACGGAACTGAACTTTATCGACGGCTGAACAAACATCCCAGTGACATTGCGCAAAGCAGAAGTCTCCCAGATGAAAATCTTAAGATCTTCTCAAGAACCCTTGTGATGCAGCACAACGTCGTCTTTCACCGCTTATAGCGTTACGCGGTGGCCTCCAAAATACGTGCAAATAGGCCGCACGATTTGACAATCACCGTAAGCTCCATCTAAACTTTCGCCGCGATCTGCGATATCAACGATGTACCAAAGCAGGGTCACTGACCAGTTTCGCTGGAACATTACCGAGTAAACCACAGCGCAGAACTTTACGAGCGCCCTTCACGATAAACAGTGAATGTCATTGCATTTCGAACGTGCGAGGCGCTTTGATGCCCGCCTTCAATTCTCTAGCATTAAAAAAAAAAAGAAAATCTTTAAAAGTCAAACCTAGGATTTTTACTTTAAGTTTGAGACGGTTATCTCATTCATATTTTCTCAGAAGAAAGCGTTCCCTTCGTAACGCCGTTTGCATTTTATCTCGAATGTAGGGTTGCATAGAAAAAAAAATAGACCGAAATAAGCGAATGATTTTGTTTACATAGACCTCGAATTAAAAGCTGCGCCTTCGCATTTGCATCAAAAATATTTTAAATATCAAAAACGCCCATTTAAAAATTTAGTAGTGCGCCTACAGAGCAAGCTGAAGGGTATAATATATTCGATGGCAAAAAAGAAAGCACAGAATGACATATGAATACGTCAGCGATTCGTCATGGAGGCACCGTCGACTATTTGCGCGAAAATACAACACAAGAGTCGTACAAAACTATTTCGCCCCGGAGCTGAGAACTAGAATGGCTTTTATAGCGTCTTGAATTAGGCTGGTTGGTACATACTCGGTCCTGGTATATACTCGGTACATATAGGTCGTGAAGCTGCATTCTTTGCGAAGAGACTTTGAGACTTTGACTCTTCCCATGAATATAAACAGCTCGACTTTTAATGGGCAGAATAATTGATGTTTCAAAATTGCTTCGTGCATTTAGAACGAATAACCCGGATACAATGCCATTATCGGCCTTCATCATTAACCGTTAAAAGGCTCCGATGAGAAGGAAGTGAAGATATCCTGTGCACCCATGACTGCACCTAAATATTCGAAGGTCAATGACGGTGTTTTTTGGGTTAGGTACTTATCACGTTAGCACTTGGAACTAGGTGTCAAAAGCTGGCGAAATAATCGTAACAAAACTCTCGGAGACAAACAAACTTCACAGTTGTAGCTCGTGAATTCTACAAATGAGAAAAAAATAAAGCCAAACGAAACACCTGGTGACAAAGCAGTGACACTGAAGCCTTCCAAAAAGCGATGCGTGTTACTAAAATTTATAGCCGAAGTACCGAGAAACACGAAAGTACGCATAGGCAGAATTGTCCTAAACATGAGATGCTGCCGTCCACCTCATGCGCTGCGTTCTATGTTCCGCACCGCTAATAATAGTAATTGATAAACACTCCGTGAGCGGCGAATCGTCTTCGGGACCGTGTGACCAACGTGAAGTAGCTTGCCAGTAAATAAAAGACAAAACAAAAAAGACATGCAGTATTCAATAATTTCAATACCATCTCGGTCACTACCACTACCAGGAACGTATAAATAGCATGGGTTAGTAGAGGCTCACTGCGACAACAATGACGGGTATCATCCGAATAGCGTTAGTTTATTTTCCATGGCACATATAAAATGTTGCAGCGCTCAACAAGACGGTGGTCGTTATAAAAAACGAGGACATTCGCTGTCTTCTCGCTTGTTACTAGTTCTCGTCCTTGTTATTTATGAGTCGTACCGTCTTTTGCCGGGCTGCATTTTTTTATATATACCACGGAAAATAAACTAGCGCTATTCGGTGACCCCAGTCTTTGTTGTTACAGTGAGTTTCTACGAACCCAATGTAGTGTCCTTTGCGCTCGTTGTTGTTTATTATTAGTACCATGAACTCGTTCCGCTCTGAAACAATTAATGCTCTGGGAATACAGTCCGGACATGTTTGGGTACTTGATGACGTGTGCTACAAAGAAAAAACAGAACCTTGTTCTTGACACACATTTCCTATTTCATTCTTTCTCGTCTTGATTGGTGCTCTTAAGTATGTTTGTTTAAACTCCCAGCGCGTTCATTAACAAAAAGGTCTCTTCCGCCTGCGGGTTGTTTATTCAACGTTTAACTGGTGTAGTGAGGAAGAGGAAGAAGTGTTTCCGCGTCTGTTGTTGCTGTGCACGCGATCTACCTTCGGGTTCTGCAGGTGCTATACCTCGACTGTTTAAGACGTCGCCGTCGCACAATAAATCGTCGTACAACATCTGGTGGAGGTTGCTGGAATCCCTGGCCTCAACCTGGAACTTCGCAACCGAACGTTGCCAGCTGTTTCAAGCACTATGACCGCCGCTGTTGATAATCAGCCTCAAGCCGCCGCCCCTTCCACCAGCTGTGGCGCCGTCCAGCGGCAACGCGACCCTCCAGTCTTTAGCGCAGCAGGTGAGACAGATGCAGAAGACTGGCTTTCCATCTATGAGCGCGTCAGCGAGCACAACAAATGGGATGACCCGGCCAAACTACGTGCGGTCATCTTCTATCTCGCTGACGTTGCGAACCTCTGGTTCCACAATCATGAGCGTCAATTACAGACCTGGACCGCTTTCAAGACAGCATTCACGGAAGTCTTCGGCCGCCCCACCTTGAGAAAGCTCCGCGCTGAGCAACGTCTACGCCAGCGCGCTCATCTGCCTGGTGAGACGTACACCAGCTACATAGAGGATGTCGTGGACCTTTGTGCCCGCGTCGATTCCTCGATGAGCGAAGAGGACCAAGTGAAGCATGTCCTCAAAGGCATCGAAGACGACGCATTCCAGATGCTTCTTGCGCGAAACCCTACTTCCGTCGCGGCCATCGTCACCCTTTGTCAGAGCTTCGATGAGTTGCGTCGACAAAGGGTCCTTGCGCGCAGCGCTGTTGCACCTGCCAACTCGCTCTCGGGTCTCACGCTTGCCGCCAACCCGGCGCCCGACATGTCCCTCTCCGGCAAGATTAAGGACTTCATTCGTGAAGAGGTGGCGCGCCAACTGTCCATGCTTCCGCTGGGAGATCGCCCTGTACAGCCTGCCACACCTTTGGCTGATCCCATCAGAAGGGCCATCCGCGAGGAGCTTGCCGAGTCGCTACCTTTGGCTCAACCATTCGCTCCCGTAGCTGCACCTCTGACTTATGCTGCAGTCGCAGCGCGACACGCGCATCAAACCGTCGCATTTCCTGCCGCGATGCGACCACGAACATCTCCCCCTCCTTTGTCGACCCAAGTTCCACCTCGAAGCCATTTTCAGAACCCCTGGCGCACACGTGACAACCGACCCACATGCTTCGCTTGCGGTTTCGCCGGCCACGTCGCACGCTTCTGCAATCGTCGCATGCCTTCTGCTCATCCAACTGTTGCAGTACCTGGATACGGCTACTCGAATGATGATACCGGTAATGCCATGCGTTCCAACCCAGACGTTTCGCCGCTACCTCGACGTCCTTTCGCCAACCATCGATCACCCTCTCCACGTCGTCGCTCGCCTTCGCCCTTACGTCGTCGCCAGTCGCCCAGCGAGGGAAACTAGCTGCTGCAGTTCCGCAGGCACGAACTGCAAGCTTCGCGACTTCTACAAGGCCTGCACAGTCGCCGCGCAATTTATTGGACGTTATAGTTGAAGGAACTGCCGCAATAGCGCTTATTGATACATGGGGCTGCTGTTTCTGTCATCGACGAGAAGCTTTGTAGAAAACTGCATAAGGTCACCACGCCGCTTTCTGGCATGCTACTGCGCACTGCAAGTACACAGCATGTAGCACCGCATGCTGCGTGCACCGCGAGAGTGGTCATTGACGGCGCTGTATACGTGTCGAACTTTTCGTGCTCTCTTCATGCTCCATGAACTCACCTCGGTTGGGATTTCTTGTCGCAACATCGGGCACAATATAACTCAGATGGTGTTTACACAACGGGAGCTAAACAAACAGATCACACGCTACGAATGCAATCGCATGCATTACAACTATTCAACGACAGTTACAGTCCTGAATAGATAATGGCGTATCCAGTCCACAATACTTGGACGGTAATCGAATGCTTCTCTTCGAGGAAACACTGACGCCAGCTCCAGCGTTGATCGTCGTAGCTCAACCGTCGTCGTGACTTGTCACGGCTCACACGGTGTCGTCATCGGATTCTTCCAGATCGACGAGCGACTGACCACACACCATCATAAACACGTCTTCTTTGGCTAACGGAGCCACACTTAGCGTAACTTCACCATCACCGGGCCGACTGACTCGCTCACTCCTTCGCTGACTGTCTCACTGACTTCACTACCGTCGATTGCACGCTTTTATCCCTTCTCCCCCGGGTTCTAGAAGCGTCGGGATGTTTCTTCTGCGTGCAGTACAGCTAAGCCTGGGGAAAGGGCGAGAGCTTTCTCCATAATAGACTGTGCCAGAGCCGAAGTGGCGCTTGTTCCCATTCTCTGGATCCGTACTGCCCGACCCTTCTGCAACTAAAGCCGCAAAGCTCACTGTTGTATCCAACACGGAAGTACCGCCCGAAATGTTCGGTCCTTGTGCACGTATCTTGCTCCGCCGCGACCGACGCCACCGTACTCTTTACGCCGTCGCCTATTTTTCTGCCTCGGAAGGCTCTACCTCTCCCGTTTGCCGTTCTCGCCACTGAATCCGGATTAACATCTATGCTTGTCTGCAATCCGTTTAAACACCCCGTAACCTTACTGCGCGGAGAATCACTAGGTCGTGTTCAGCCCATTGACCCAATTCACATAAGCGTGCGCAGGGTTCCCCTTCAGGGGGGGCGAAGGTTCGTCGCAGCGCCCCCCTCCCTATTATGTCAATGTATGCGGCTGCCTTTGCGCCCCTCTTCTCGCCCCCCCCTACAATGTATAGGTCTGACTTTGCGCCCCCCCCCCCTTCTCGCCCCCTTGCCCCCCCCCCCCCCCCCCCCCCCCTGCGCACGCCTATGCCAATTCACATTCTTGAGACTTCTGACGACACGCCCTGTTATCAGCTCGACGCCCTTACTTCCTCCGAGCATTGCACCTCACCATCACCGTCTTCGCCGTCGTCAGACGTTCTTGAAGCCGCCTTGGATGCCGATCTGCCGAATTCATACCGCCGCGAAGACCTCGCCCTGCTTCAAAAGTTTCGTTCATCGTTTGATTGCGACCAACCATCCTTGGGACGTACGGCGAGCATCACTCACAGCATCCATACTGGATCCCACTCTCCATTACGTCAGCGGCCATACCGCGTGTCGGCAGCGGAACGACGGGTATAATTAGCGAGCAAGTCGACGATATGCTGCAGCGTGGCGTCATTCGCCCCTCCCACAGTCCTTGGGCGTCTCCTGTGGTGCTAGTACGCAAGAAGGACGGGTCAATCCGCTTCTGTGTGGATTATCGTCGGCTGAATAAGATCACTCGCAAAGATGTCTATCCGCTGCCTCGGATAGATGATGCCCTCGACTGTTTGCAAGGCGCAGAGTACTTCTCGTCTCTGGATCTTCGCTCGGGTTATTGGCAAGTGCCCATGGCTGAAAATGACTGCGAAAAGACAGCTTTCGTCACGCCTGACGGTTTGTACGAATTTACCGTCATGCCTTTCGGCCTGTGCAACGCGCCCGCAACCTTCGAGCGTATGATGGATACAATCCTTCGCAACTACAAGTGGAAAACATGCCTCTGTTATCCTGATGACATCATCGTGTTTTCGGCCGATTTTCCAACGCACCTCATTCGCTTGGGTGAGATACTGACCTGCCTCTCCTCTGCAGGCCTCCAACTGAACATCAAAAAGTGCCGTTTTGCTGCCCGTCAGTTAACAATATTAGGGCACGTTGTATCAAAGGATGGTGTTCTTCCTGATCCCGCCAAGCTTCGCGCGGTCGCAGAGTTCCCCAAGCCCACTACTCTTAAGGCGCTCCGCAGCTTCATAGGGCTCTGCTCTTATTTTCGGCGTTTTGTGCGCAATTTTGCAAGCATCATCGCGCCACTGACCAATTTGCTTACCGCAAGCAACGGCATATCCGCGTGGTCAACCTCGTGTGATGAAGCCTTCGAGCAACTACGTCGCCTACTAATTTCGCCACCGATCCTTCGTCATTACGATCCCACAGCCCCTACAGAAATACACACGGATGCCAGCGGCATCGGACTTGGTGCAGTCCTAGCGCAACGGAAAGACGGCTACGACGAGTACGTTGTGGCGTATGCCAGTCGGCAGAAAGGAACTACTCCGTCACAGAAAAGGAATGTTTAGCCATCATTTGGGATCTCGTCAAATTTCGTCCATACCTCTACGGTCGCCCTTTCGACGTTGTTACCGACCACCACGCCCTTTGCTGGCTGTCCTCGTTAAAAGATCCGTCAGGACGGCTCGGGCGTTGGGCGCTTCGCTTACAAGAACACGACATCCGCGTTGTCTACCGATCGGGCAGGAAGCACTCTGACGCCGATGCGCTTTCCCGATCACCGATACCTGTCGATGTGGCCTCCGCATCAATGTCCTTTGCATCCGTGTCCGCCATCAACGTCGCTAACATGCCCGTCGAGCAGCGAAAGGATCCATCCCTTTCAGCTATAATAAACTTCCTCGACGACCCAAACACTACGCCCTCTTCTCGAACACTTCGTCGCCAAGCCGCTCACTTTGCTGTGCATGACAGCATCCTTTACCGGCACAACTATTTACCCGACGGTCGCAAGTGGCTACCCGTGATTCCCCGGCACATGCGTTCTGAAATATGCGAATATTTTCATGCTGCCCCTCATAACGGTCACGCCGGTGAGCTGAAGACGTATACTGGGCTACGACAACGCTTCTACTGGGCCGGAATGTATCGCTTCGTCCGCCAGTACGTTCGAGCTTGTACAGCATGTCAACGACGAAAAGTTCACCAGCGGGCTACTGGCGAGTTACAACCGCTGCCCTGTCCGGCTCGTCCCTTTGATCGCGTCGGCATAGACCTATATGGTCCTCTTCCCTGCAGCTCCTCGGGTAACCGATGGATAATTGTAGGAATCGATCACCTCACGCGCTACGCCGAGACCGCAGCACTTCCAGCCGCTACTTCGCGCGAAGTCGCATTCTTCATTTTGCGGAACTTCGTTCTTCGACATGGAGCGCCACGCGAACTGCTCAGTGACAGAGGGCGCGTGTTCCTTTCCGAAGTAATACAAGCCCTTCTCGCGGCATGCAACATCGTCCACCACAAGTCTACAGCCTACCATCCGCAAACGAACGGCTTGACGGAGAGGTTCAACCGTACTCTCGGCGACATGTTGACTATGTACGTCGCCTCGGATCATAGCAACTGGGACACTGTTTTGCCGTTCGTCACATATGCGTATAACACTGCTACACAAGCTACCATTGGCTTTTCGCCGTTCTTTCTACTATATGGACGAGAGCCCTCCTGCACAATGGACACATTGCTTCCGTACCGACCCGACACTTCCGAGTGCACAACGGTGTCAGAAGCAGCCAAATACGCAGATGACTGTAGGCAGCTTGCGCGTACACTTACGACCGCCGCTCAAGGTCGCGAAAAGCTGCGGCATGACAACGAATTGTCTACACAAGATTTTGCGACCGGTTCACTCGTTTGGTTGTCGGTCCCACCTCACAGCCCTGGACTTTCAACGAAGTTTCTTCCTCGTTATGATGGCCCTTACCGTATAATCGACCGCACATCCTCTGTCAACTACGTCGTTGAACCTGTGACGCCATCCAACGACCTCAGACATCGCGGTCGTGACACGGTGCATGTCAGCCGACTCAAGCCATATTACGACCCTTTGATCCTACCTGCGCCCTAGTCGCCAGGATGGCTCCTTTTCAGTCCCGGGGCCATTGTAGTGAGGAAGAGGAAGAAGAGTTTCCGCGTCTGTTGTTGCTGTGCACGCGATCTACCTTCGGGTTCTGCCGGTGCTATACCTCGACTGTTTAAGACGTCGCCGTCGCACAATAAATCGTCGTACGACAGGCATAAATGCGTACAGCGACCTTCGAGCATACCCCAACCGTTTTCCTCAGAAGTAAACCTCCGGTGGACACAAAGTAACTGCGAACAGAAAGTGTCGTGCAGGACACACTTCCAAGCGGTCTAGCTCAGTTCATTATCTTTGCGGCGTCCACTGCAAATTACTCCTACCGTGAAGACTCGCTTGCAAAACAAGCCGCAAGGTATGACGGTGTTCTCCTTGCGGTAACCGACCTCCCCGAATCGATGCAATTTCTTCAAAGCGGCGCCGCGAACAACGCACTCCCTGGCAACCCCCAATGTTGTGCCACTCGAACCGCGTGAAGGTCGCCGTGTTGCCGCCGCTGCATGTAGTCTTTCGCTCGCGCGAGATACACATGTTGCGTTGACGAAACTATATCGATTACCGTTTTCCGGCAAATGCCCCGAGCCGCACATCCTCGCCCACTGCCGCCGCGTTGCAAGGGAGCGCTAAGTGCGGGCAGCATTACGGGCCATCTCTCTGAGCAGGGATGACGATGACACTTCACACTTTATTATTCTTTGTGTTTAGCTTATGAATTATTCGCCTCACAATGCAAGGTGAACTTGCAAAATTGAAGGCGAGCGGCAGCAGAGAAGTCATGACTGGTCGACAAAATCCTAGGTCTATAGCCCGAAGTTCGAGACGTGAATCCTGAACATTTTTTGGTACGTTCTCTGATTTTGAAAAAAACATGGTTGATCCCTCCGTCATAGGAATCGGAATGACACGAAAGTAAAACGTGTCCTTACAGAAGTAGTTGAATGTTTGTTATACATTTATATGAGAGCGTTTACACAATGTATATAGATAGATGACTAGCAGCTATAGCACCGTTTAGCGTCGATGCACCCACTTTGATGCTTACTGGTTCATGTCCATCCCAACGATTAACGTACACGTTCAATGATTGAACAAACTCTTGTGGTAGCTGTAGTAGTTAACGGGGAAAACGTAATCAGAGAACGAGGTGTGATAGCCAGAAGAGAATCGCATATTGGACGCAGAACTTGATCGCCATCCCGCGGCATGTTAAAGTGTGATTGAACGCCACGGCCGGACTATAGGGAAACGCAAAGCGCGTCGCGCCGCCCCTGTAGCCCGGCCGCGATTTTTCTCGGGGGGAGTGTAAGCGGCGAACGCGGTGCTACAGCCAGGTGAGGCAGGCGCGCGTCGCAGAGGTATTTTTGGTTTGGTTTAGTGCGATGCTATATATATATATAATATATATATATATATATTATAATATATATATATATATTATATATATATATATGAGCGAGACCGACGCTTTGCCGGCGTTTGGGCTAAAATCGCCACCTCACGGTGTGTTAAGGCATTAACAAAATTGCACTTCTATTGAAAACGCGCCGAATGGGACGGACGTTTAGCAACAAGCGTTGCAGCTGCTGATCGCGGAGGCCACAGTAATGACGAATTACTTTACCGCTCATAGTGGACGACACCACCCCGCCGGCCGAGATAACTGTGAGAGGAGAGTGTGAAATATAAAAGGCGCGTTGGTAAAGCGTCTGGAATCTGTGACTGTGGCGCAGTGGATAGCGTGCTCGGCATATGTTCGATGCCGTCGCGGCATCTGGCCGTCGCGGGTTTCGATGCTCGTTGATGGAACAATTTTTTCTTTGCCATCTGATAGTGTACATTTTTTCAACGTCATTTCCGTGACGGAAATACGTCACTGAAATCTTGGTGGACCCTGGCATAAAACACTTTCGTGTTAAAAAAATAATTACGTGTTATCACCTGGAATTGGTGTTGCGCAGGAAGGCATGAAGGCAGACACGCTGACTATACACTGTGAACAGCATCTAGAATGAACGTGTGTCTTCTAAACCAGAATGCAATTCGAATTCGGTTACAGCAACAGAGAGAGAAAGGCGTATGAAAGCTAGAGATTTTAACCACATTGCAACCAATTCGCTACCCTAAACAATCGGAGGGGAAAGGGGCCAGCGGCGTAGCTACAGGGCTGGTTTGGGTGTTCACCCCCCTCTCTCCGCCAGACCCCGAAATTCTTAACATTTGTTATGTATATATATTATAAGCGCACACATAGTAAAACAGGCTCGAACATACATAGAGGGGGATCGGACACCTCAACACCCCCCCCCCCCTAAAAAATAATCTGGCTAATCACCTGGAAGGGGCAGAAAAGGAATGAAGAAAGCAATAAGGACAGAGAACAAGTTTAAACGCGCTCACACATAGCAGCGTTCACCGCGCATGCCCAAACTGTCACGACCGAGAAATGTTTTAACGTCCGATCACTCTGCGATTGTCTCCATGATGTTAATGAAGTCTTGCAAGAACTGGCTTCAAAGAATCCAGAACTTGCCATGTGCTTCGATCTGATGCAGTTATTATTCTGTTGAGGAGAGTGCGTGCCGTGCTTATCGAAGATCTCAACACACCGAGGACTTGTAGGTCTTCGTCGTGGAAATCATCTGTGGAAGATGTACATTGCGGCATATTCTGCGCCGGCTCTATATGAGCGCACAGTGGTGGTATTGAGGACCACGCGATATCCGCCGCCGCGTTCAACGTCTCTGCTTCTTTCCGGCTCTCCGAATTAATGCGCTGGGTGGTGGAGGTGGCCGCAGTGGTGGTAGCTGTCAATTAAAGAGAAGTATGGCGTTCTGCTGGAGTACGAGATTACAGTGACTGTCCATAATGGGCAGCAGTCCATATAGACTTCCGTCGGCGACGCGAGAGCGTTGTTGTCGCTTTCTGACGACATCAGCAGCATCTACGTGTGTTAGCCGTCCTTTACCATCTGTGTCAATAATCTCCCATCTTTTCTTTCACTGTCGGGCAGTCTCTTAATTGAGCTTCCAGCGATCCATGGCATATTCTTATTCATGAAAGTTATCCAGCGCTAAATTATTCAACGAACAAAGAAGACATGACAGCACGAGCGCCCGTCCTTGTATTTCTGTGTGTTTGTTGAAAAATTTAGCGCTGGATAACTTTTATGAAGAAAAATACGCATTATACAAACTATAGCCCCGCAACGTGTTTTGCTAAGCCATCCACGACATACAGTTTGAAGATTTCAGGGCAGTTACTTTGCAGGACTCTGTATTGCGTGGCTCTGTACATCGGGCGCAAACCACCACGTTCCTGCAAACTCCGCTTACATGACTCATTTTCTGGCATTTACGGCGTAAATGGAGCGACTACCTGACGAAAGTCTCCTTCATGTGGGATGGCAAAGTATAGCCTTTGAAGACGACGGAAAACGCGGAAAACGCGAAAAACGCGACCTTTTCGTTCAAATGCGAGACTTGGACGATGTTGGTAGGGTCACTAACTGCCTTTATCAGTATCGCAAGGTCGCCACAAAGAATGGCGATGTCGACATCGTAAGTTACACCAACCGCCATTTCTTTGTTCAGCAGAATGTTAGCTTGCACTTTCACATCATCGAGGTCTCTGATGCTTCCCAGATAGAGTAGAGAGGCCGCGTGTATAACGGCGATGACCAACATATTCTTGCGAGGGTTGACTCGTTCATCTTTGATTTAGTTTAGCACTATAGGGACTAGAGTTTCTTCGATATGGTCTGCCGGTTGAGGTGCCTCAGATTGCCTGATGGTGAAGCCACCTTCGGCTACACAGTCGATACGATTGAAGGTGGTGAAATACCCAGAGATCTTCTTTTTGCCTTATGGCAAAAAAGGGGCGTGACCTCGTTGTCGAAATCCCCACTGCTAGCCGAATACAGTTCGATAGACTCACTGTCGGCGTCGCTAAGTTCGCTGTTCCATTCCCTCCAGGTGGCCGCCGACAGCGGCGGAATGCCTGGAGGGTGCGCAGCCGAGCCTATACTTCCAGTGCATGCAATGAATGCGATAGCTACGGGATATACATAAAGAATGGGCAAAAACTGCCACCCGGTAAACAAAGCGTTGTGAAAGAGCCACGCCTCGGTGACAGCAACAAGTACGGCTCTTGCGTCTAAGCTGTTTTTATAATACTGATTTGAATTTCCATATAGACGCGCAATTATGACTGGTAAATTCTAGATGATTCTGCATTTCTGCAGTCAAGTATGGCCGACCGGTCTAACTAGAAAGATTACGACTTTCGAAGTGTCTGTGTCGGTTAATATTTTCTTGAACGTAACTATACAGGGTATCCCAGCTATCACGCAGTACGATTTAAAAAAGGAACGGCGTTACGCGAATCAAACCTACAGCATATTGTTCCTATAGGAACAATATGCAATATGAACGTTAATGAGGTTTAATTAATTAGGCATAATTATATTTCTAACTCGACAAGTACTCGCCTAATTGTCAAAATGTCAATGAGGCGTATGTAGGCATCTTCAAATGGCATCTAACTGCACTACTTTCAACAACGTGCTAATTGCGCGCTCATTTTCCGGCTGATAAAGAAAGCCCGCCAAATAGGAAAAATAACACGGACTACGCTCCCACCGCCAAGAAACCCAGGTCCTCAAATAAGCTTACTGCAAACAACCGCTTTGCCTGTTGCCTGTTGCGAAAGGCAGCGTTCCGCATTTTGGCAAGGGTACAGGTCGGCGCCAGCGATATGCGTGCAATTTCGCTGGAATTCATCCGTTCGATAGTACGCCGCAATCATCCATATCTCACGGCCGACTGTTTCTCATTGATAACGCGGCAGGTGGTTGCGATTACGACCTGACTCTGTAAAAACCAAGCGGTGCGTTTCTAGGCCGGGGAGTGGCAGATAGGGCGATACGTTTTTTTTTTCTTTCTGCATTTTTTCCTTGATACTGTCTGCCTCATACGAGCCTGTTTGAGGGCGCTGGTTCCCGACGCGCGCACCACTCTAGTCACGTGTCACTTTCATATTTCGCGGGCTTTCTTGATCAGGCGGAAAAAATGAGCGCGCAATTAGCACGTTGTTGAAAGTAGCGCAGTTAGATGCCATTTGAACATGCCTACATACGCCTCATTGACATTTTGACAATTAGGCGAGTACTTGTCGAGTTAGAAATATATTATGACTAATTATTAACCTCATTAACGAAAAAATAGCAGTGGCTACTCTAGTGTACTAGGAACAATATGCTGTAGGTTTGATTCGCGTAACGCCGTTCCTCTTTTTTTAAATCGTGCTGCGTGATAGCTGGGACACCCTGTATATATGATGCTGAAAGCAGCGATTGCGGAAACAGAAAATAAAAGCACGTGCAGATATTATCTCTAGCTGCTAAACGAATGCTTTCGGGTAACTGTTAACAAAAAAGATACATCTGATTATCTAGAGAACGGTTCTGGTTTTTGTATTTCTGTTTAGCCAAGGAATGACTTCTCCCCTCGGCTTAAATCTGACAATTTCAAATTGTGTCCCAAAGTGGATGACAAAATTCATTAGAGAATATTTTTCGCTGCTGTCGCTATATAATACAAATTAGACCACCAGATAACGTCCGTCTCTTCAAATTTCCTTAACACAGGCTGAACTGCGTTGTGTGCTCCCCAGCAATTTTGAAAGTCTCTCTGAACAAAAGAAATAAAAAGGGGGACCATGTGGCGATGCGAAGCAGCGTTTCGGCAGGTCAAGCCCGCGTTTCAGAGGGGAAGTGGAAAGGGAGAAGTGGGATTGGGGAGGGGATAGGGGGAAGTGTAGAGGGGAGGGGAGAGAGGAAGTGTAGAGGGGAGGGGAAAGGGAGAAAGTGGGAGAGTGGAGGGTGAGAGGGGGGAAGTGAGAGAGGGGGAAGTGGGCGAGGAAGTGTGTGGAGAGGGTTCGCGCATGCGCAGTAAGGCTGGTCACGCCGCACACCACCACCACCACCGGTTTGAACTCCGCCATAAGATGCTTCGCATCTAAAAAGCGAATGAAAGCAGTATACCGGTAGTCTTACTCCATCTCTCAGACGGTTACATGAGCTTTATGGGACACAGAATGCAATCTTCTGTAGAAAGGCTTATTACAGAAAGCACAAAATTCCTGCGCAGACAGGTTTCACTATTAGTTACGCCGCATTGTCCAATCTATTGAACAATAAGTATAGAGGAAATTCACCCTCGATTCAAGCTGCATATTGCACAAGTTGATCAATGCCACCATTCAGATTATCACACATGGCAAACGTTTTATAAGAAGAGAAGAAGGCGCACTTTTGGTTCACGATAGCAGCTACACCTGCCAAATTAAAGGTGTCCACGGAATCTCGTTGTGCGTAAGCGGCGTTAGTGGACGACTTGCCAGTGATCCGTCCGAGAGCAGCCTTCCGTTCGTGTTTGCCTTGTCGCTATGGGACACTTATTGCAGAACGGCGGGTAATGAATTCCGCTCATCCGCCCCCCCCCCCTTCTCTCCTCTGACTGCATGCGCCGTGCAGCCGTACATCAGCGAGTGTCGAAATGGCGCCCAGAAAACCCTCACACTCATCTGCTGATCGTGTCGTCTCAACGACCGCCGTTTCCCAATTGTCTTTGTGTTTCGCCCTATTTTACGACCATGTCTCGAAGCAAGAATCTCGCCTAATTGAACCTTATTGTCCGGGAGCTGTGAAAAACGCTCTTTAGCTGCGTTGGATCCTACAACGCTCCGCACTGATTGTGCCCCTCAATTCCTGGATGTTACGGTGTGTTTGTTGGATGCCCCAGACTGATAAAGGTTATAGCGAATTTATTGGAATCACAGCGTCAAGTATACCTGTTATTTTCAGGAGCGGTGCTGAACATCCACATTTTCCGAACAGCCACGGCCACGGTTGCGATGAGATCAACTGCTTACTCGATCTGAGGAAAGAAACTTTTCGCCTTTTTTTACCATCACACACTAGACTGTAAGAAAAAAAAAAGAGTATGCGTTACTCTTTCTTGTGTGTCCTGACTTGCCAAGTATATGACACTCTCTTTAGAGAGACACGTTAAACCCCCCCCCCCCCCCCACAACACGCACAATGTAATCCCCCTAGTGAGTCAATGGTGTTTAAATAAATAAATAAATAAAAGCTTCCGACAGAAAGAAAACTACCTGAAGGCTCCGTCCGTAGCGTTCTCTGTTTATTGCTTCTTTTTTTATGTAGAAATTTTGCGCAAAGGCTGACAGTATAATAATTCGAATTAAATTGAATGTGCGAAAAACCTTTACATATACTAGATCCAATGCATTTATTTTTTAACCTGCATAAGTAATAGACAAGTGCGCCCCGAAAAGTGGGAGGCCTGTAGGGAAAACGGTCACCAAGTAATTTCATTCTGGTGATCTTTAACTAAGTGGATTGTTAAAGAAGAAGAAAAGAGCAAGCAGCCGGTGGTATCCTTCACATCAATTAGCAACGTTTTCTGTCCAAAATTCAACTAGCTTAGCCAGCCTTTCAATTTTTCCTGGAATGTGTCACTGACACTAATAAAATAGACGGTGTTCGCTTGGTTACACCGTGTCGTTCACTCTAAATGCGGATGTCGTTTTTCTACTGCAGTGCCCTCGAAATTCACTGGCTGAAATTATTTGAGGAATTTCACAGCAAGCGGACCGGACGCAAAAGCCTGGCGAGTTTCCTACACGTTCACATCGCCGAGTAATGCGTTAATAAGCACTGATGCTGACGCAAATATTTCAACTCTCGTTGTCACGTGCGCCGTTTACGCTCATAAAACACGATAGCTATTTTAGATGCGCGTTTGCAATTTTTCTCATCTCCGCTGCCGTGCGCCGTTATCGCTGAGGCCCAGTAATATAGATCTTGTTCAGCGAATTCTTTAAGGCGTCCTTGGGTCCGCTTAAAGTTCCGGTGCTGACGACGTGCATTCCATGGGCATTCATTCACCTGTGCCCCTGCTTCTTTAATCAGAGGCCACGCTTTCGCGATTGCACGCTACTTGTATAGCGAAGAAGCCGGAGAACTAATGGTTTTTACACGATCGCCGCGAAAATAACGCCATGCACAACTACACAGCTTCAACAACTTCATGAATGATAAAGAGTGCGGAAGCAAAACGGCGGTCTTAGAAATGCACGATCTCCAATAGCGTGGTTACCACTTTTATCACTTTACTCAGACGTGACGCGGTACTGAAGTGTTGACAATTCTATTGAGTCGCTCGAATCGATTAGACTAAGATAAAACTGCAACAGTCACCAACTGAGACTTAAGCCTGAACCCCTACAGCGTTAGCGCGCGCGTAAGCTGTCAAGTGAGACCTTGATGAGACGTCCCCCCTTGCTACGCGTCTCAACAACTTCTCGAAAAGGGTTCGTGCTGGGGCCGGGAAGAAAGAGAGGCAACGAGCTTCCCTTGTTTACACACAAATTATTAATAGTAGTTATGACTGGCATACAAAAAGGCTGTCCGCACACAACACATGCCACACAAAATCATACCAAAAGAATACAACACTCGCGACAACATTGCAGAAAACAGGAGGAGGATATCAACAACAATAAAATAACGCCATTAACACGACGGGGGAGATAACAATTATTCCAACTGCGCAACGTCCCAACTCGCTGCTCCCGCCTCGCTAGTTCGTGAATATAGAAAGGGATGTAGCTCATCTCACGAGTGAGTCCATGATGTCGCGGCCTTGGGCTCGTTGTTCGGGTCGGTTTGGGTCGCTGCTCGTGAGTTGTCTTCCGGGTCGCGGTCCAATCCTTCTAGCTACTCTCGACTCTCTCGATCTCTTCCGTCCTCATCGTCTCCATCTCCTCTTCATCACCTGCCTCAGTATCATCTCGTCGTCTCTACTCTCTATCTCATCCCATCCTCTGCCTCGGTCCTCATCTCATCGTTCTCATCTCGATCTCATTCTCCTCGCATTCATTTCTGTCCCGATCGTGGTCCCGGGCCGCTTTTCGTAGACCCTGACTCGCCCTGCCGTGACACCAACCAATTGTCACCATTTGCCCAAAATATTTCCTTGTCGGTCGGCTGGTATCAGCCTGACGACCGCCCCCATAGCACACAGCCACGCAAAACCCTCTCCTGAGGCAAAACAGAGCAAGAATGCACAAGCGCAAAACTTTGAGTGGGCAATCGGCAAACTTTCCATAGATAAGGGGGCGCCCCGAATCTCAAAGGCCAAACAAAGCGCGTCGCCTCCTATGTCCACGCGCAGTGTTCTGAGCGCCGCGCAGAAATGCCTGGCTGTTCCCATCGCTCCCGTTTCCACCGCGCCAGACGACTACATGTAAAGGTCGTGTTTCAACGCTTGTAACAGGCGTCTTCGGTACGGTTCCCCGTAGTTGCCGCTTCTTTCTCTCCGAGTGTCGCAGGCGGTCATTCACGGAAGACGCGGAAGAGCCCGGGAGTCGCGGAGGCTGACGGATGTCGCGCCCGGCCCTGGCTCGGGGACTACGGCAGAGCCGCATGAATGGAACCGATGAAAGGCGTTCGCTGCCCCACCAGGCCATAAAACTGAAGGGCGCGCCCGGCGTCTCGTCGCTGCTGTGGCTGTATACATAGGTGTCACCCGATCCTGGTGTTTGAGCGCTGGGCCTGCGAAGACCGTCAACAGAATTCTTCCGAGAACCTTGCTCCGAAATGGGCGTTCGTCAGCGCAGGGGCTATCTTTTTGCCGAAGCTTGTCTTGGGGAAATGGATGTACATCTGGAGAGGCCTGGCGCCCAGCCCGCGTTTCGGGAACGTCACAATCCCTTCCTCTTACAGAAGAATTTTCCTAGCGGGGAAATTCATACACGAGCAACGCGGGCGCGTAACGCTTTCGGGCGACGCAGCGAAATTGAGACATCGCGACAGTCATATAAATAAGACATGCGCACACCGAACACTCGCGATTCAGTCCCCGCGGTAGCACGTCGCCGAAAAGATCCATTTGCGATTCACTCGCGACATCAAGTCCACCAAGAAGCAGTTCGATGTCGCTATCGGCCGCGCACAACAGACCTGAAGTGCTGAGTGGTGCCGGAGAGACTCATGGATGATGCGCAGAGAAACCGCGCACTAGTCACAATCGCACATCCGCCGTACGATATTGAACGCAACGTTCTGTCATGTCGGCGGTTAGTTTACCACCACGCGAGCACATCACACACTTGACCCGCAATGTCCACCTTCAGCACAATCGAACTTCGGATTTACACACACAAACTATCTCAATACATAATACTACGCATGCACTTAAAGAAATACGATCACTTCGATCAGGATAGACACACAAATTATCTCAATACCTTTTCATACTACCGATGCACTTCAGGAAATGCAATCTTTGTGATCATCTCAATCTAAACGAAAGGCAGGATGGCGGAGGAACATAGGTCATGTGGGTAACAACACCGAACTACACTCGTGCATGGTCTGCCGCCCGATCCTCTGCCGCACCTGTCTGTGAGGGAAAGGGATCTTCATTGTTAATCGCGCGTTTGAATGAACCGAGACCTGCGCGTACCTGCTATTTGGTACAACTGTGACACTGGCCGCTGTGCACCAACAACGATCGCGACGCTCCCTTCCTCCTAACGAGGCGCGACACGTTTCCGTGTGGGGAGACGCCTTGACCACATCTTTACCCGATCCTTCATCGCTTCTCGTCGATACCAGGGTTGCTACGTCTCTCCCAATACGGCGGCTCTCCCCGCCTCCTAACGAGGCACGACACTACTGTGTAGGGAAAACGCCGCAGTCTACCGACTATCTCTACACGTACATTTCGTCTCATCACCTGTTCCGCAGCGCCAATCGGCGTATCTCGACCGACCACATCACATCATCTACCTAAATTGGGCCACAGCTGCCAGTCACGTACCTTGTCTCTCTAAGCCTTCCCGTTTCCCAAAATAGTCCCTTTTCCAGCTCCTCCCCGACACGCGGCGAGCGGCAACCTCACATGCACTGACTCCACGGTCCTCCACCATCATTAGGCATCACTCAATTGCCAACTACAGATACCGTGTGCAACACAAAACCACAATAATCAAGTAAACTACCTGCCTCATTTCAAAACACATTCTAAAAAAAAAAAACAAGTCTGCAAGTCAAAGTAAAAACAAAATCTACGAGAGGCGAAAACTTCGGCACAATGTCTACACAAAAGTAATGAAAGCAGTATATGAGGAAAAATCATAGAAGACAAAATGACAACCAACACTATGGACACTCATATAACCCCGACATAGCAGGTAACCCGCAGACCAGAGTTTTTCATCACTACTTATCTCCTAATTAACTGCACGCCTGCCGTCCGATTGGGCTACCGCTACTTATCAACATAAAGCGGGTCAAGCGTAGGCCCGCGGTGAGCCCATGGCTCTAGCCAATCCCAGAGCGCTCTGCGTCTACCTTGATGTGCACCTTTTCTCCGACTCTGAATTTTGGGTCTTCGTTGAAGGGCCCGAACTCCCACTTACATAACTCATCTTCGGAGCGGAGCGCGGGCGAAGCTACTTTATGAGGCCGCTGTTGCCTCTGCGTGAGCTCGGCGCGGTGTTCGTCGAGTGTGCTGCAGTTCCCCTTTGGTTCCGCAAAAACCACCCCTCCATAGCCTTGGCATTCTTCAGTCTCATCTACCCTCGCCATCGTTTGGCATACTTCCATGTCCACCAACGCACCGACCACTATGTCCTCAGAAAACTGGACCTCCTTTAACATCAAATCTGCCACTGCGACTGGTAATGCCTCATCGTCCTGGGGAACCTTTAAGGTAGAAACTGCAGCCAACCCGTCTGTCTCCAAGCTACCGAACTCGACGCTCTTTGTCTCGACCGAGGGCACAGACACGCAGGCCCTCCTTACCAACACACACTCCCCTAATGGCGACACAACGGGCTCCTCTACCTGGGAAATCACATTAACCTCATCTGCCGTTGGCGAACTGCGCTCCGTTTTTACGGCGCTTCTTTTCTCGTGGACGTCTACCACTGATATCGACACCTGCCCGTCGCGGTCACCAGGAGGAGCCACGCCTAGTTTTCCCGAACCGGATTTCGGCACCGTTTCCTCACTGTCACGGCCTTCGTACGTACGGCGGTCACCTGTCGGGTTCCACTGTCGCCGCTGGTACCGGTGGCATTCTTGCCAGAAGTGGCCAAAACCGCCGCAGTTACAGCATAAACCGGGATAAGGGGCTGGTGTTGGGAATTCCTGCCAATCCTCCCTCACGGCATCACGTACTTTCAAGCTCTCCTCTACGAGGTTTTCGAGGCGGTCAAGGCGGCTACGCATTTCATGCACATCTAAGTTCTCCCCGACGTATCGGACGGGGAACGAGCGGCTCTGCGACAGTTTCTCATTAAGCTCCTCTCTGACCGCCACCTCAATAGCCTCGTCAAAAGTTTTCGGGTCGCGAGAAAGAACAAATCTTCTGATCGGATCCCGCAGGCCCGCCAGGAATCGGGATAGCACCTCCTCGGCCAGCATTTCGCGGCGCACCTGAGCCTTCATTGGATTTTCGCCGCTAGTGTCCACCAGTGTGGCACTCCCGAGCATGCGCACGCGACTCGCAAATGACCGCACCTCCTCACCCTCATTCTGCCTCGCTTTCAAGAACTTTTCCATTTTGATGATGAATGGCTCTGTGTCAAACCTCTTGAGGGCCAAAGATCTGAACTCAGAAAATTCTGCAGCCGCAGCGACGCTATCGTCCCACCACGCAAAATCGTGCGCCGCGCCTGTCATCTTGCATCGTGCAATTCCAATCAGCTCACCATCTTGCCATCCTCCCAAACGACCAACCTGCTGTAATATTTCCAAGAAGTCCCGAATATCCGGGCCCGTAGCGTCTCCCGTAAACGACGGAACCATGTTTACCAACATTAGCGCGCTCATTTCTTCTGCGCCATCGCAGGTAACCTGCATAGCCTGCCTGTTCATCTTGCCGTCTCTCCTTCCCTAGTACGAGGGTGAAGGCTCGCACCGTTACCCCAGCAGAGATCCCACCGCTGCCACCACTTGAGACGTCCCCCCTTGCTACGCGTCTCAACAACTTCTCGAAAAGGGTTCGTGCTGGGGCCGGGAAGAAAGAGAGGCAACGAGCTTCCCTTGTTTACACACAAATTATTTAATAGTAGTTATGACTGGCATACAAAAAGGCTGTCCGCACACAACACATGCCACACAAAATCATACCAAAAGAATACAACACTCGCGACAACATTGCAGAAAACAGGAGGAGGATATCAACAACAATAAAATAACGCCATTAACACGACGGGGGAGATAACAATTATTCCAACTGCGCAACGTCCCAACTCGCTGCTTCCCGCCTCGCTAAGTTCGTGAATATAGAAAGGGATGTAGCTCATCTCACGAGTGAGTCCATGATGTCGCAGGCCTTGGGGCTCGTTGTTCGGGTCGGTTTGGGTCGCTGCTCGTGAGTTGTCTTCCGGGTCGCGGTCCAATCCTTCTAGCTACTCTCGACTCTCTCGATCTCTTCCGTCCTCATCGTCTCCATCATCCTCTTCATCACCTGCCTCAGTCATCATCTCGTCGTCTCTACTCTCTATCTCATCCCATCCTCTGCCTCGGTCCTCATCTCATCGTCTCTCATCTCGATCTCATCTCCTCGCATTCCATTTCTCGTCCCGATCGTGGTCCCGCGGCCGCTTTTCGTAGACCCTGACTCCGCCCTGCCGTGACACCCAACCAATTGTCACCATTTGCCCAAAATATTTCCTTGTCGGTCGGCTGGTATCAGCCTGACGACCGCCCCCATAGCACACAGCCACGCAAAACCCTCTCCTGAGGCAAAACAGAGCAAGAAATGCACAAGCGCAAAACTTTGAGTGGGCAATCGGCAAACTTTCCATAGATAAGGGGGCGCCCCCGAATCTCAAAGGCCAAACAAAGCGCGTCGCCTCCTATGTCCACGCGCAGTGTTCTGAGCGCCGCGCAGAAATGCCTCTGGCTGTTCCCATCGCTCCCGTTTCCACCGCGCCAGACGACTACATGTGAAGGTCGTGTTTCAACGCTTGTAACAGGCGTCTTCGGTACGGTTCCCCCGTAGTTGCCGCTTCTTCTCTCCGAGTGTCGCAGGCGGTCATTCACGGAAGACGCGGTAATGAGCCCGGGAGTCGCGGAGGCTGACGGATGTCGCGCCGGCCCGGCTCGGGGACTACGGCAGAGCCGCATGAATGGAACCGATGAAAGGCGTTCGCTGCCCCACCAGGCCATAAAACTGAAGGGCGCGCCCGGCGTCTCGTCGCTGCTGTGGCTGTATACAATAGGTGTCACCCGATCCTGGTGTTTGAGCGCTGGGCCTGCGAAGACTGTCAACAGAATTCTTCCGAGAACCTTGCTCCGAAATGGGCGTTCGTCAGCGCAGGGGGCTTCTTTTTGCCGAAGCTTGTCTTGGGGAAATGGATGTACATCTGGAGAGGCCTGGCGCCCAGCCCGCGTTTTCGGGAACGTCACAATGACATACGAGGGAACATGCGCCCAGTGTTTCACGGCATCAAAACTAATGGCGGTTCGAAACAGCTACAGTGGCACCACTGCCGTCTGCAGGCCCCGACAACGTCCCATCCCACGTTTGCGGCTCTAGACTTCCATAATATGCTGCTTAATGATGTCGAGCGTACACTAGGTATAAGACTGCAGTTTGCACGGCTACAGCAGGTGAAAGCGGACGACACATTGCTTCAATAAAGCGTGCCTGGAAGCCGGCACTGTCGTCGCACGAAGCCTATAGTGACGGCAATAACGTCTGCCACATCAGGCGAGGAACTATCGGGAGATGCAGCAGCAACGGGTGCTGTGTTCGAGCGCGCACGTGAGCCAGCAAACAGACGCCTATAGTACAATCGAAGGGTGGGATAATTCGCTTATATATACGTGCAGCTCCGCTCTCTGCATCAGTGGCTGCAGTTTCGGCATGCACCTGCGAAAGTTACTTATTAGTGTTTTTAGGGGGAGGGAGCGCGGAATAACGGAGCTTGTACACGTGTCTTCTTCCTGTTTCGTCCTTGTCCCTTTCTGCGCCACCGTCTTATACTTTAAAAAGGCCTGACTTACAGCACTTATCGCCAATGTTTGCTTAACTTCTCGGAATTCCGGGTATGTCTGAAGGCTCTTTCGCGCCGATAGTCACGCCAAACAGGGCGAGTTAGTAATTCATGGCTCGTTGGCAGTCAGCATCGTGTGTACATCCTCCTCTTCTGGCGAATCGTAGATGCGATTATTTTGCCAGAAAGTCGCCCTATTTTTCCGAGTTCTCGTGCTTCCATAGGATCAAAAATTCCTAGCGCGTGTATTATGGCTGAAATGTCCATTATGATCCCACCCACGTGGGTGCCTCTGTTACAGGGGTGTAGACAGGGAGGGCGCCCCGAAAATTTTCAGTTTTGCTTGCGTATATATACGCGCACACATACAAACGCACGCACGAACATACATAAAATATAGATGAACCCCCCCCCCCCCCCGAAAAAAATTTTTCTACGCCCCTGCTCTGTTACTATATACGGCAGACATCAAAGAAGCAAAACGAAATCCAGCCGACCCTTCTGCAAAGGGCCAGACAAAAACGTTTACGTTTCTTCATAACGTTACTGTCGCACGACTTGCCTGTCTTTTTTTTTTTTTTTCTTCCACACGGGTACTTGCCGGTCGTGGTGATTTTCGAAATAAAGATAATAAAGCAACGTCCAACGGTGTCAGTGTCCTCAAAATTTAGACGGCACACGGTACGTGTCAGCAACAGTTATGACGCCGGAGGCTTCCAAACATCCGGTCGCCGGGTTACAACCAGTGCGATCCCACGCACCATATCTATATATGTTTTTCTTCTCGCATCTGGCTGCCCTTGAGCGCACAAGCTGCAGACGGCACAGCTGGCAGCAGCAGCTGGAGTGCAAAGGCCACCCGTGAAGGGAGCGTATATGCAAGCTGATCTGGGTCTGGGCCCTCCGGCTTCGTCGACGTGTGGTTGCACTCAAGCGTGGAGCTGTTTGAAGAGAGAATAAATGCGCCGCACGTGCGTAGCAAACGTGGCTGAGAAATCGAGCCCTAAGTGACACGAACGGAGACTACCTCACCGGCGACAGTACACCCCTCACATTTAATCGGTTGCAGCGTCGAACGCGGCCGATGAGCGTGTCGTCTAACATTAATCCGCGGCAAGGGTCGAAAGGTCGCACGAGAACTGTGCCACCGGTACGAAGCTCTCGCATTTTTTTTTTTGTTTTATGTTTTCAACTATACCCTGCTACGCAGCGTGGCCACGCATCGTTGTTATAGCGTCCTCTAAGCGTAGATGTCATGGACCCCACACATGCATTTGAAGTTGGCTAGATCTACTTCGAGCATCGATTTCAAACTGAGCGCATGATTGCTGTCGAAGATTTTTCCTAAATGCTCATAAGCGTTTCCAGGGAGACATTTTTGACAATGTCGCTATTTCCGCCATACAGCATCATAATAATAAAGATCAATAGATAATTATTATTGGTTGTCGTGCGGAACTAGGTAGCTGGTTCTGATGTCACCCTTAACAGCCGCATTTCGATTGGGGCATATATAATACAAAGAACGGCTGTGCCCTTAGATTTAGATGTGGGGTTCAGCACAAAATATCATCAAAACTAACCTGAAACGCTCAGCAAAGGCATCACCGATAGCACACGCAGCCGCTGCAGGACTTGCTAGTCACGTCAGTCTGGAGTGCTAAACCATTGGGCCAGGCTCGTGTGCATCCGTTTATGAGGATGAAATGCCACAGACTTCTAAAGTTGTATCCGACTATAGTAACTCTCCACTTACCAAAGAGGGTCATGTCCCAACATACCGTTGTCAATTGGGCGTTCAACGGCACCCACTTGAGAGTAAATGCTCATGGAACGCCTCTTCACTGCGACGCCACAAAGATTCAACGTATAACGATTACGTACACATGGCCTGGATGATGCATTGCCTATTAGAAAAAAAAAAACATATCAATTTTCTTCGATGCAATGACGTCATTAAAGTTCATAGTGTACAGCGCTGTCAGTAATTACGTGTGGCGAGCTTGTTACCAACTTTTAGAGCTGTTTTAAACTAAGCTTTAGCAAAAAAAAAAAAAAAAATCTCGTTCACCCCTTTGTTTCGTCGTCTCGTTGGTTTTTTTTTTCATTTAAAGCGCTAACGATGCCAATTTACGAACGTTCTAAAATCTGACCTGATAACAAAGGATTCCCAGAGGGGAGTCTAATGAGGTCAGCAGAAAAAAAAAAAACGATGCACAAAGCGCCAAACACCCTACCATACAAAGCGACGCATCAGTGCACGTAGGCCAGACCGCAAAATTGGTACAGGTCTGAACTACACGACTCAGTGCTCTCAGTTTTCGTAAGTTTGGCGTAGAATTTTGTACAGTTTTCAGTCGTTCCTTCGTGAAACAGAATTGCGGTTATTGGCAAACTATAGAGGGCAGTGACAACGCAATACGAGCATCACGAAGCGGGAAGACAAGAAAAAAAGCAGGGCTTCGTAGTCACAATGCTCCTTTTTAACAATTAAAATAAACCTAACTCACCCTGCTAATAAAATCTTGCCTAACTACGTTTAATGTTTAAAATTGTTAAAAGGCACCTCGATGGCAGTGTATGTAATTATGTGCATCTTTGAAGAGGTTTGAATACTAGAGGACGACATCGTCTTTCGACCGCTCCACTTCAGCCGAAGAACAATCTCTTTGAGTATTCATTCTTTCCGCGAACGATTATTGGGTGGAATGCATTAAGACTCCCACGCTGTTGAAACAGACGATACAGAAATATTACAACGATTGCTTGCCGGTTGATTGTCTAAAGTGCATTGCCTTTGTCTTTTGTGTATTTTGTGTTACTTTCTCTCGCGCTTCATACAGTTTGTGCTACTTTTTGTTTAACAAGAAATTTTCATGTATAACTAATCATTGTTAACCACTCTGGAACGACTCCCTTCGAATTAGCTGTGCTGTGAGATAAATAAATAATCCGCCCTACTGTAATGACTGCTATTTGAGGAAAACATTCTGCCACGCAAGCTCACTGCCTTTTCAGGTCAATTCTCTCCTCTTATGTTCCAAGTATTTTCAGTATGTCCAGACGCCGTATTATGATTACTAAAATACAAAAAGACGCGTTACCACCATCGAGGGACTCGAGATCGAACAGAAAAGAGGCTCACTCGCAACAAACTTTATTCTCAGAAACGCAGCGATATCCGTGACAAGAATATTAAAAAAAAAAAAAAAAACTTTTTTCAGCACATTTGCCAGTGCACTGCGGTTCCTATATGAGTGAGCCTATAGGTTTTCCAGTGTTTCGATTCTCAGAAAGAGTAAAGATATGCTAGCGCGTCATATCATGGAAGCGTACTACTTAAAAAGAAGGAAGAGATGCGCGCGAGTGACACATCTGTTGTTCTGCGTAGCAACGAGTTTAAAGGGGTCATGAACCACTTTTCCAAGTAATGATCTAATGACCTCAGTATCGGAGTGTACTGCCTCCCGAATCGATTGCCGCAAAAATTTCTCGAATCCGTCAAGAATCAGCGGAGTTACGGGGGCTTGGCGCACGCTCCCAGGGCTTTCTCTCTTTTCTCGTGCCGACGAGCGCACAGGGAGGGATGGCATGGGGGAAAGAAGTTACGTCAGCGCGCGTCATGAAACGCGATCGCTCTCCAGCTGTGATTCGCTTGCGCGAGTGCGGCTACCGTGTACTGAGGAGTGCGGCGCCGGCAAGTGGCGGCACCCCGCGGCAAGCAGCGCATCTGATCCGAACGCCGCTCTCGATTTACGTCGGCTATCGGCCAATAAGCATGCTATGTCTCTTGCGACGTAAACTGACACATCCGCGACGTAAACGGACAGACGCCCCGCCCACCGACGAGAGTGAGAACCGGCCTCTGTTTGAAAAGAGGGTGCCTGGGGAAACGGCAAATTCGCGCTCCGCTTGTGGCCATTACGCGGCGCGCACGACTGTAATATTTGGCAGAGCAGTTTATAGCCGTGTCAGCTTTCCGCAGGATGTGTTTTTTCAACCAGCCCAAGGGGTGCTTCATGACCCCTTTAATGTCTTTCGTTTTTTTTTTGTTTTTTTCTAGATCAGCAACGTTTTTGTCATTACCCCTATACAGTGTATTTTGACGAGAATGTGAGGCGATGTGCCTTGCTTATGGCTACTACGGCTATATAATTCGCTGGTTTTCTGATAATAAACTTAGCTGCGAGTGGCGCCCCTTTCTGTTACGTCTCGAGTCCTTCTACGATGAATACGCGCCTTTTGTGTAGCAGTAAGCATGTACCAACTAGTCCAGCAACAAGTATTACTGAGCGATATTATGCTACACCAATTATGCGGAGCCTGTGGTTCGAGCAATTTCCCCGAATATTCGGCACACCTTCAGGTCAAGGCAGATGGCGAGGCTGCCATCGGAAATGCTATCCTTATCTGGACTTTACCTTCATGACACGCGGTGCGCGGAAGTGCTGACAAATACGTCCCGACGCAAGGTAACCGCTCAGCGTCCGAAAAGCCTAGGAAACACTACCCTCGATTTCGTGGATCGCATATTCTTGTGGTACTGTTTCCCCGTATCTCGAGATCGTCCCCAACGAACGCCTGCCGAGAACTTCTGAAGTTAGTGAGACGTCGACGGTGCAACTGGCAAATGCCTCACAAAAGAAGCGTGTTCTACATATAAATGAACACCAGCCAAATATATACACTGATTTTACTACATACCGTCCTTTCCCGTCGATGTTCTCATATTTTTGTTTCTTACCGTTTGCTTTTCTCGAATGTATCGTGAACTCTAAAGCGGGTGGGATGATGATCCGGGTATAAACAAAACACACGTCTGTAAAATGATTAGTTCCACCTTTAATAGGGTGCCTCGACGCCCTCCCCACCCGCCCGGCTATGGAACATCAACTTCAGCAGTGCACTTCTCGAGCTGTGCGCTAGTGCACTGTTTTACGAACGGCGCGACAAACCCTAAACGCTTTGGCGTCCAGTAAGCCGCCACAAGTGCGATAGGTGCTCCTCCGCAAGGCTTTCAATATTTACTTTCCAAAGTCAAGGTGAGAAAACAGCGAAGCTGATTGTTTCGAAACTTCCTGCTTGGGAAAACAAAAATACGCCTCCATGTTCGGTTGATGCTTCATGTATGCGTTTACTTGGCGTGGCACAACTCACGGCTTGGAAATCTGCCAAACGACACGAACGTGGATGGCGCTAACGTGTCGCCTTTCTTGCTTTGAATCGATCGAGACGAGGGTTTATGGCAAGCCGAAGGCAGGACAGTTCGACGCCGCACCGAGTTTTTTTTTTTTTCGAGAGATGACGGCGCTATACGTATTCGAGGAGCGCAGTGCGCTCGCGCTGCTGATTCGACAGCGTCAGCTGCAGGTTCTACTTGTCAGACAGAGTTATAAGCACAGCAAATTGTGCGTTGTTTATGCATTAACAGCCAAAATTCTGACTAAGAACAGAAGTGCGGCAAAATCAACTCCTTTATAACATCATATTTTTTCATAACCTCGTTTTCTTGCCGCAGTTGCGCCGGAGGCACAAGGAAACAATCCACGAGAGCAAAACCTCATCCTATGAATACTGCAGTCCCTGCGTGTCACGAAGCCGGCATACGCAATGCTTTCGAGCTCGAAACATTTAGTACATCTAACCTAAATCCCACTAGGGTGCACTGTACTTACGCTTTACCGCAATGTTATCGTAACTTCATTACCGTCATAATCGCCGTCAATCTACGTCTGTTAAGAAGTGCAACAGTAGTTTGACTTATTCATCAATGTGTGCTGATGTTAATGGCGAACTGCACTGCTTCAGCCAAGCAAAACTTCAGTCCTGCGTAGTTGTCAAATATAACTGCCTTATAGCTGGGGCGGGGAACGATCGCTGCAAACGTCGTCGAAACTTCATTGAAGGAAGTGCTGCAGTTAGCTAGCTCAATAACAGTTTCGACGAAACTTTAGCCATGTCCACCAAAACTACCGCAGCGCGGTTAGCTTGGCTGTGAAACAAAAAGAAGCTAAGTGAACGCACCAGCATGTTTCGCTCAATCGGTTCGCCAGCGCTAAAAGCAAGAAAATTTTCTGAGCTGAGCGGACAGCAAGCGCTCAGCTAAAGCAATCCATTACAAGCGCTGGTAATTCAGGGCTCAATATTGAGTTACTGGCTATGGACATTCGCACAAACAGTCAAGTGATACAGGGAACAAAAATAACTCAGGACACGATATTTGTAAAAAAAAAAAAACTAAGGTCGCTTACCCATACAGCCTTGAAAAGATTGAGCATGCAATCATTGCGACCTGCACAGTTATTCATTAAATTAGATGAGCCATGCATTAGCACAGCTGCAGTTTGCATATACCGGGGAGCCGGTGCCCTGGATACTTTTGTCCCCGGGAGCTAGTTCCTTTCTCTGCACCAAGCATCATATTTCATGACTTACCGTCTGTTAGCAGCTTTATCGGAGGACGGGGCATGCCAGCGTGAGCCATGCAGCTTCGTACGTATGCGAAAACAAAAGCAGGAGACACCGTTCCTTCATGTCTTGTTCCACTTATTTTTGTTGCACACCCGTGGACAATAACCGATTCGTATTTTATGCGCAACTTGCGTAACTATCGCAGCCTTGGAAGCAAGAGTAAACGGTGAGCGCGAAACGCCGCACGAAAACCCTATCCGATTATTGCGCTCAACGGTCGCGCGCCTTATCAACCCAGAAAGCATGAAACGTGCAGATGGAATGCAGGCATTCAAAAGAGAGAAAGAAAGAAAAAAAGCCAGCACCGCTCTTCTGTCGTTTGCTCATCGTGCCTGCGACGCGTGTTCTCTTTTACAAAAGCGACGACAGTACCATGCATGTTCCACTCCGCAAGCACGCATGTTGTGCAGATGTACATAAAACATATGTGCATTTTTAGAGCGAAGCTGTGTATGGCTAGCAGACTTGGCAGTTGGCGTGCAAAAACCTTGGCGGCTATGTGCCACAGAAAGTGGGTAAACCCCACAACTCACCAGTGGTCCACTAAAAGTTGAACGGATTACACGGGCGGCAAACATCAATTAAGATCGTGCAGGAAACGCCAAGCGCATACCGCGGCAAAAAGACGCATGCTGCTCAAATGGAAAACTTCAAAGGGACGCGCGTTAAATTCAAAAGGGACTTTCTGGACGTATTTAGTTGCAGGGTGTGTGATCGGCTAAGGTTCGAAATTGTGTGTCACCTCTGTGTCGTGTGCCGATTAGCTTCGTTGGTCATACACCTTCGCAGAGTGGAATGGCTCCTCAATTTTTGACTGAAATATGTTTCTTAATGAATAGCATGGAGCATACAGCGCCATTCGGCCCTTTGTTGTGGGTCGCCTGGTGTAAACGTTACTCGTACGATAAATCAACGTCCAGATGCCTAATAAAAATTATTCGCTACTTTCACTGAATCATTACGCTATGCAGCAATGCATGTCTAAGGTTCAGAACTGAAGCCGAGCAGTACTGCAGCCACGTCGGCTTAGCATAAATTTGAGGACTAGCGCATCCTTAAAATGCGCTTCCAGTTTCCCAAAAGCCTCTATACCACTTCCGAGCCTCTATACCCAACAGCCTTCATACCTCGATACCATTTCCGTGTGAACTAGAACACTAATGCACTTCTTAACAGAACTTCGGCACGGCTACCTCTAAATGGCGAGTTTTTCGCCAAGCAGAAACGACTTCACTAATCCTCGGCTTCAATTTCAAGATTGGACCGCCTGCCCTGGAGTAAATATAAAGAAATAAGTAGTTAATCATTACATAGCTGTTGTGACATTGTGATATTGCATGCAGGCAACTTTGGACGCCTCCAGAAATCCACCTGCGGAGTTGGTAACAGCACAATGTGCGAAGCAGGCCTTCTGTTGACGTTGTTTCATTCTATGAAAAATAAAAAATATAGTATTAGTACCGGTGCTCTCAAACCGTAGGACCCCCAAGCACTTGTGTTGTTTTGTACTCTCCTGGCGTTCTTCTGTTCCCCAGCCACCCGCAAGGAGAGTACAAAAGGACGCAATAGCTTGGGTACGCAAGGCACTTGGGGGCCTCGGTACTAAAACTGTATTGTAATCGTCGATTCGAAATACGGTATGCAAGGGCGTCTAACCCACATGATAGAAGTGTGTACACGTCATCATTTGTGATTTTCCATGTGCATATAGTCACTGCACGAAACTTAGATGAAAATATTATTCGCGAGGGTTACGCTAATATCACCACACTTTAATTTCCACGACAGTAGATTGCATTTGGCAGTCTCGTGGACGTAGCAAACAAAGCGTCAACTAAATGTCCACTTGCTATTCATCGAAGGACACAACCAGGCGCCTTCATCGTCGGCAATGCACACATAAAACTAGATTTCAGTCTCCAGGCACTTGACACTTCCCATAAGAAGCTCCTGGGACGAGCTAAGCTGTCTCTGGCATTCTGCCTCGTCACTAGAAAATGTGTCGCTTTTGGAAGAAACGCTGGCCGCCCAGTCAGCCATCAGCGGCTGTTTGTCCATCACAAGGGCGTCCTCCTTGGGCGTGTACAAGCGGAACTGCTGTCCGCTCGTCGTCGGCTTCGGAAGTGGGACAGGCGGCAGCCCCACTGTATTGCACCTGTGCAGGTCCTCGGGCCCAACTGGCTCGGCGTACGACGTCAACGACGTGTTGAGCGGCGTCTCGGAAGTTGGCGCCGTGGTTCGGCTCGACTTGCCGTAGGAACTGGAACTGCTGTCCAGCAGAGTGAGCTTGGCGCCGCCGTCCTGCAGGAAAAAGTCTGGCACAGACTTGTGCTGAAGCCTCTGCTTGCCGTCCTCCGGCCCGTGGTCGTGCAGCGAACCTCGAGGCTTCTGGTCAGCCGGTTTCAGGCGAACGCGGCTCAGGTCGTCTTGGCTCTGCGACGACGCACCGGCTGGGGCCGCGCGCTGAACCATGCCCGGCAGCGCTATGCCGGTCACCTTGCGCGGCACCGGAGGTTTCCTGGCCACCGTGTCCTCGCGCTGCCGCAGGTGGGCGATGCCCACGCGCACGGGCTCCTCGCTTAGAATATTGTGGCAGCTGACCGCCAGCCGAGGCTCCATCTGCGGTGTTTCCGGACGGGTCAGTGCAGTGCGCTGCTGGGGAGCCCGCGTAGTGGAATCGAACGACGACTCGTCGTCCAGGTCTGAAACCGACTTGGACGTCTGTTTGAACGCCGTCAGCGGCACCTTTCCTCGGCCTTTGACTGTGGGCTTGCCCTTCGCGTCCGTTGCCGCGAAGACGCCGTCGTCTTCTTGAAATCCCAATGAGGCTGAAGTCACCGACGCTCGCGGGGGACTTGGGAAGCTTGCCGTTCTTAGCCTTTGCCTTTCGAGTGCTGTCGGGTTGCGAACGATGAGCAACGGGGATCTCCGCCACCTTCGGCGGCTCAGGGAACACGGCGTCCTCTCGAACGAGCTTTGCCTTCGTCGTCCGCGGCGAGCTGGTCACGGGCTTCTGCTGCGTCTTCTTGGGGTTGGACGTGTCGATGGAAGCATTGTGAAAGAACTCGCCCTTCTCGAGCGCGACGTTCAACATTCCGTCGCTGGGCCGCGAAGACGGTGCTGAGCCGTTCAGCTCTTCCCGCGAGCTCACGGACGCTTCCTTGAAGTCGGTGCTCAAGCTGCCCTTGACTCCGTTCGACGTTGGCGCGGCAAACTTCCGCTGGGCATCCTTGGAGGACAGTGGCCTACGTCTCGTGCAAACACAGGCCGACAACGACACAAACAGAATGCCGAGAACAATAGCTGACCCGGACGCGAGGGCCAGATAGAAGAGGATGTCGGGGTAGTTGACGATGAAGCCACCCGCGACGGCGCCGGCTATGATGAGCAGCATGCCAATCAGGTAGAGCAGTATGACGCACACTCGCGAGCATCCTCGCTCCATGGCCGGCCTAGCCATGGTGGAACCTGAAACAAAACAGTATTAAATTAGACTGGCATGTCCGAAGACTCCCATCACCACAGTTTTTCAAACAGCGCAAAAACAGGACACCAAGAATAGACCACACAACACAGGCGCCTGCATTGTGTGGTCTATTTTCGGTGTGCTGTTTTTACGCTGTTTGAGGAGGAGAAGAAAAACGGAAAGACAGGGAGGTTAGCCAGCTCTCAGACCGGCTGGCTACCCTGTGCTGGGGAAAGGGGAAGGGGGAGTGAAAGGTAATAGAAAAGGAGATGTTACAAAGAGAGGAAGAAGAAGAAGAAATAGAAAAAAAGAACAAAAATACGATAAACGGCACTGCTTAAAGTCTGTCTATGAGACTAGTTGTGCGCAAAAAGCGCAACAACGCTTTCAAAGCTTTCCGTGCCGAGGACGGTTTCGGCCAGTGTCCTAAGATCTTTTCCTCTGACAATGGACGATTGTCAAGTCTATCAAACACTTTGGATAGTTCTTCTCTTTGAAAAACTATCTGTACGTACTAACAAGCCCGCTTAACCACCATTCTGAACTCCCGTCAAAGGTGCACTTGTCTCGTATACACGTCATCACCAAAGCCTATCATCAATGATAAAATCATGATGGCTATCATCAATGATTTTTTTTTCATCCATCTGGCCCCTCGATGCTCTTATTCCGTTCATCACGTTTCGGCAGTTCTCAAAGCAAAATGAAAATGCGACACGAGTAAAACAAACAGGAAAAAGAGCCGTCTAAACATACGTACCTCATGCATGAATAATGGCTTTAGCATACGGAGACACGAAAATGTCTGAAAGCCTATCCCTTTCTATTCCGAGTTTTTTGTAGGGTAAAACAAATTTTTTTGCTCTTTTTTAGTTAAGGGTCTATTGAAAAGCATGCAAAAAAATATGGGAGACGGTAAGTATAATAGTTTTCACGAGAGAACCATGTCCAGTATACTGGACACTGGGATTTATTTGTTGCACGTATGGGTACACACATCCTGCTTTCTTTCTTGAAATAATGTTACTTTTGATCCTGTCAGAAGGTTAATTGCCTAGAAAGCACCACAACTGTTTGTTCTGACCCAATAAAAAAAAATTAGCATGGATAACTGTCGCCCACGGCGTTTAGCACCATGAAGGAAAACAAAAAAAAAGGGGGGGGGGGGGGGACGGAGCGCGCCTAGCGTCCACGAGCCAACCTCCTCAGAAGCCGCTACCTCTTCATGCTCATGGTAGAATTCCCAGCATGCTCATCTTTCATTTTGTAATGGCTGGGCTTCAAGACTGTCACGCGACGCTCCCTCCTAGATTTTTTTCCCCTTCCATGTTTAGCAAGATGCACGGCGATTGCATCCTAGTGTCCAGTGTACTGGACTTAAATACATCCTCGCATTATAGGAAACTTCTGAATACAAAGGCTACCTTTTCACAACATTGTTTCAAGAGGACATAGGTTAGTTCGCATGATTTAAATCGTTTGAATTGTGCGAAGATAGCTCCCAAAATAATTTCGCATACTTGAGCACATTGAGCGCGCGAGTTTCCTCGTGGACGACGCCTTTACTCTGAGGCTCCACCATAGGAAAATGCGGCTGAAGGAGGAACTACATTAAAAAGGATAATGCTCGCCTCTTAGAGAAGCCTGCAAAACGGTTACAGCTTTGCTTGCTTTTCTGCTACGCATCTTTTCTTACGTCCAGTACACTTGTCGCGGGGATGAAAATGACTATTATATTACTTTTCATTATGTACGGCACTGATAACTCTGCGTTTTGTTCTTTGGCACTATCCTATGTGCGTACAACCACGTCAATTTCTGGAAAGACGTCGATATGCACGGTTGTAGCTACTGAAGCCTGTGTGGTACTGCAATCACGTGAGAAGGAATCAGCTGACATGAATCACCCCATGTAGGGAGGAATTAAACAAGTAAGCCAGAAGCGAGACACGCATCTGGCATTGGCTTCGGTGGTGGATCGCGAGCAGCGTCTTTTCATTTTTGCTGGATAACGTAAAACAACGATTATCAGCGTTTTTAGAAACTACTACACCCGCCACTTTCCAGTGAAGCTTTTCTTCATGCGGCACTGCGAACTCGGGTTCGTTTTCAATTTTCCTCCGCGAGCAGCAAGCTTCACTTGAGAAGGAAGAGGAGCTCACAAAAGGAGAAAACAGTGGCACAACTACTTGCTCAAATTTTGCGAGTAGTTGAAGAGTGCACTATTTTTCTCTCTCTCATATGACCGCGATACGGCTCTTCAGTACGCGAGAAATACGAGAGTGCGTTGCTCGCGCCATTTCTTTTTTGTCGTTCTACTTTCAAAAGCGCAGTCGGCTGATTCTCGCGCATCACGGAATATTTCGGTCAGTCTCTTTCACACAAAAATACGTCTAACAACCAAAAACGAGGATGGCGGGTTTAATTTAAGACATCCCAGGAGCGGCTGCCCTGCCAACCTGCATACGCATGTGACGCATAAACAAGGATCCCAAGTAAGGTACGTTTGCCGTTGCTGGAATCCTTTTATAGTGGTGACCGTACTGTCATGGCGTAGTAGTGCTGAGGACGTGGGTTAGATTCCCGGCCACGCCAGGAGCGCAAAAGCGACCGTGTACGTTAAAGGATTCCAGGACGGTCAAAAATTGAAAATGAATATGAAGTCTCGCCAACCCAGTGTGAAGTTCGGGCATGTTAAACTTCCTAACTGATAACAAGGCATATTACTCAATCATAAGAAAAATGGGCACGTTAGCAAGCACACTTGCTTTCCTGTTTTCAGCATAGTCAGTATGTCTTGCAGGACCGCTTTTGTTTTTCATCAGTAATACCAGCACGATATCCGACGTGTTCTTGAAGTGACGGGCGAACCGAACCCCCCATGCCTGAAGTGGGCGAATGGATTGCATCGAGACTACACGCGACGCCTGATCGAGTGGGCTGGGCGCGAGATCGGATGGGAAAGAGCGCGCCAATCACGCACGATTTTATCCAAGCGCAGGCTTGCATGTTATCTACACGCGACCAGCACCGCGGCTGGCACAGCGTCATCGCCGAGTCACAACCACCGTTTGCAAGTATAGCAAAACGGAAACGCCTACACGTCTCGGTGAGGTACCGCCCGCGTGTCCCATAGACGTTCATGGTCCTCTTTCTTGGTCAGCTCATCTCAAACTCGGAAGGTGTCACCAGGACGTTGCATGTTCCATTCGACCAATTCGATCTGTTTACGAGGTTCCACTTTCGTACTCGTGTGTGGTCTAGAGGACGATACTGGGAGTAGTGGATTAGAAAAACGAAAGGCAGAAGGCGCACGCGAGCGTTGCCCGCCCAGCAATACAATATTCGTATGGAACGAGCTTCCTTCACGGTAATGTACTTTTTTTTTATCCTTTCAAAGTTCGAGCCCGACGCCTTTCACGAGCCTGCGTGGCCAAAGCCTCCGTAAAACGGCGCCTTCGAAGCTGTGTACACTGCCGCAAACGAGGATGCGCCAAGTCGTTTCCAAGTCATTTTTCACTCGGATTCATTAAGCACTTCCGCGGTGAGCTCTCGCAGAAAGTTTCTCAATCCCGTCTATCGAAAAATATTTTCATAAGCAGGCCCATTACAGCGCAGCGCGATAGGAGTGCTCTACAGAGCGAACAGGGGGTGTGGCGAGAGCGGCGGCTCTTAAAAGGAGAGCTCTTTATACTGTCGTCTCGGAGCAAATCACCGCAGCGTTTTTCTTTGCTCTCTTTTGATTTTTCCTCTTTTTTTTTTTCATCAAGAAAAGTGCGCTAAGGGTGCGCGCCGAGCCGCTTGGAGTCACAATGTAGCAGTGACAAGCGAAACTTCGAATACACATCATTTACTCCGCCAGTTGCCGGCGACAGCTCCTGGAGGTAAATGGCAAAGCCTACTTGCAAACAGCTCAGTTTTCTGCATCAGTGGCACGTTCTCTGCCGACCTTTATGGTCTCTTCGTAGTTGCATGCACGACTGATGATGTCACGGGATATGACAATCTCGCATAAGGCACTGCGGTCGTCGAAGGGGGCTGCACGCTGTACAGCACGTGCGGAACAGATCGTCTTGCCGCTAACGCATGACGAGGGTGTCATATGACTTGGCAGAAGCCATGAGGCTAATGACTCTTATTGCCTGACGAGTCACGGAAAAAGAGCTTAGTCATTGTCTAGATTTCTGTTTTGTTTCCAATCTGCACAGGACTTTGATTATTGCACGCTTGCACGGTGGTTACTGTACAGCCGCTTGATATAAACCTACACCGACAAGAATACTCTGCGGAAGTGAAGTACAATATGTCAGCGTTTAAGGAAAAAGAAAGAGAGAAAAAAATACCGGTAACACCGCTATTTGCTGTTGTAGAAGGTCACCTTAATCGAGTTTATCTTTGGATTCAAAATACCCTTGGAACTACGGCCCCCAAGGGCTACACGGTTCTTTAACCTGGGATAGCAAACGGCGCAATCAATGCAATAGTACCGCAAATCTTCGAGACATGAATGGATGCCTGAACTCTAATCTAGAAGTATGCACACCGCGAGACAATACAAAAGGAAAAGTGTGCCCACAAAACTAACCTACTGCAGAGCAGCAGAAGTGTTCACCGGCCGTATAGCTGAGCCTCATGTTCACTGAGCAATACTTCCTGCAGCGCCAGAGTTACGGCAGCTTTCATTACTTCGTGCCACTTGCAGTCCTTCAATTAGTCAGCCAATATACGAGTCTGTTTGCAATAAGCGACAAACCCGTTTCGGGACTATGGCGACATCCTACATGGCGGCACTGTTGCGACTTCTTTAGATCCGGGGCAATAAACGAATAAACGGGCTGTTCCGGCCTCCCGTGGTGGGAAGGGAGGGGTGCATCCTTTGTGTGCGCACCAATTTCGCATGTCTCCGCTCATTGTTATGAAATCCTTTGGCGGAGCGCCTTCGGCAGATGTGGCGTAATGAGCCCTTCGCCTGGTAGCGCCGCCCCGCCTTTGTGCGCGAAGCTGTGCACGCCAGTAATGCTTTCATTGCGGCCGAAAACAATACGAAGCTCGCCTTTGTTGCTGACAGAAGGGCAGGAAAAGGCTACGCAATTTCGAGCGCGATAGAACAACAATGGCAGCCAGGATATTTCTCCTGGCTGTTTCTCCCTCTCTCTCAAGCTTGTCTCCTTTTAGTTAGCAATGACGCGATTCAATCCTTTTGGGCCACAGGAAAAACAATGCGGAGCCCCCCACGATGCGGGAACCTGAAAACCGGAGCAGCGAATGAAACCCGACTTTAATGAGATTGTGGTTTACCGTGCTCCAGAACTGTCAAAACAACTAAAATATGAGATACATCTACACTTGATTCGCCTGCGAGCGAAGTGGGCCTAGCGACTTCAACGCGCTGCGAATCAAGGCCTTATCAAAGCCAGGAATCTACTTCATTCGAAGTCGAGGTCTGCAATGTGCTCCGGGTACCGTGAGAACTTGCATAGGCAGTACGTAGGAAAGCATGCATGACGTCGGTTCCAAAATCTTACAATCACCGCATCCGGACACAATACGCTTCGAAGGAGAAAAAAAAAAATACAGTCTCGGAAATATGCAAGGATCAACCTACTGCAACGATTTTCGTTAGAAGTCTGTGTCAGCAACGCGCACACAGGGGGGGGGGGGGCAATCAATCTTTAATAATGAAACAAGAACATCACAGCAACGACACCACTCGAAGATACTGCTGATACGGTGGCGACACGTTTATACGAGGCGTGTATGTGATCTGCTTCTTCAATTTTCTCTTTGTTTTCGCAACCCGAAATCTACCACCAGCAATGGTCACACGTGCGTCCCGGCACGCCCAGGCGCTGTTCAAAGGTCGACGAAAATCCGGCCAGTCACCACCGAGCTACCAATAAACCGCCAATTTTATGGGCCGTGTCCGCGAGCATCTGACAACACTTTGTTGGAAGCTAGTTGCTCAGTCAGTGCCAGCTGCTTGCTCTCATTAGCGTCGTTAAGCGGCGTTCGAAACGAGTTCCAGAAAGCGCGAAGCAAAAAGAAAGTAGCGGAAAAGTGGGCCTCGAGTGAAGCACGGCGGCCCCCGGAACACTTTACAAACGACCCCCGGGTTCTGTTCTCCCCGCGCCGAAACCTCGTTTTGTGTTTTTGTTTTTTTACGTACCGGCACCCTGCCCTGTCGGGCTCCGAGAGGGAGGCTCGCCGCCAAACTGCCGGCCGGAGAGAGCAGCAGCCTTGAAACCAGCTCTAATGAGTGCGCCCAGACGGGATAATGTCTCCGTAACTGTGTCCGTCTTCCCCCGCAGCTTCTTAAGCCCTGGACTGCTCGTTGCTGGCGTCTGCGCCTGGGAGAACTAACGGGAAATCGAATCTACCGGAATAACAACGTCGCTTTGTTCTCCCAACGATCGTGCACTCGGGCAGAGAGAGAGAGAAGAGTAGAGTAGAGCCAAGTTCACGCCGCTGCGGCCCCGGGCCTCGTAGGTAGAGGAGGGGCGACCCGAGAAGAAGCAGCAGCAGTGGCGCTCGCGCAACGCCGCCGACGGTCCTGGTAATGGGCCGAATCAATACCAGAGATCGCTGCCGCCGACGAAGCCTAGCGAACCGACGACGACGACAGAGCCGTAACTGGCACCGGTGGGCCTTGTACCGATTCGGCTGAAACGCGGAAATTCCGCCGCCGAACGCTCTCTGCGCCGATGTGCGCGGCCGTGACCGCGAAATTGCGTATACGACGGTCATTGTTGAGCGATCGCCCCTCGTTGCCTCTGCTCGAAGCGGTGAGCCACTTAATCGACGAACGCCCGTCCCCGGTCTGGCCCCGATACGCGCGGCGCGAGACTGTGCCAGGACGCGGCGCCTGTTCGCTTCGCAGAACAATCTGCCTGCGGATAAAATTTGCCCAAACAAGAGGCACTTAGCTGCGCGTCGTCTTAGTGATAGCGAGGAAAAAAGAAAAAAAAAAAACGGAGAACTACAGTAATTGTCCCACAGTTATCCAAGAAGCAATCTTTTCCTTCGCCCGTCTAAATAAAGATCCATGACACGCATAGATCGACGCATAGATCGAAACGTTTTGGGGGACGCGTATTTGGCACACGGAGGCTACCGGTTAACTGACGGCTAAAACATCAGTGAAGCGACTCTGTTGCACCGTACTACCCATGAATAATTGAATATATATATGAAAAAGTTCACAATCGAATGTACAGAGCGTATGCGCACAGTCCGACACACGCCTCGATCTTACTGTCTATTAATGCATACCCCTAGCGACACATATGACGCACGATACCACGCATGCACGCGGGAAGTACGATCGCACAAAAATACAAAGTGCTGAAAATGTGTTCCACGATGAGCAGAACTGATATGTGTACGTTGATGCGTATAAACAACCGCTACTCCAGAAACCTGCGGCAGGTGCTATTGGCCTCGAGGCCCACCACTGGAAACGCCGGCGCCACCGTCGGCGTGACGTGCTTGGCAGGATCACGTGGTCTCAGCGGCCGCGTCGGCTGCCTGTGGCGCACTGCCGCGTGCTTTGAAAACGAGTTTCAAGTCCCACATGCGCTGCGGTCCGTTCAAATTCAGAAGTTTTCTCTCATTTTCTACTCAATTGAAACCATTGTAATAGAGTGGCTGCCTCCGAAGGCGACGAACGTGGGGCTCTACCGCTCGGTGCCGCAGTGCCGCGCTTACGCAAAGGAGCCCAGTGTCAGACTGCACTGGTAACCGCGGGACAAGAAACAGCGTGAAGCATGGGTTGTAAAGCTAAGAACCGGCAAGTAGCCATCCGCTACGAGTCTTGTGTGCAACGAGCACTTCCGCGACGAAGACTTTTGTTACTACGTCGGGCCTGCGATGTCCGGTGAGTAGCAGACAGCACGCACTGACACGATGGCGCGCGCGCTTTCCGCCGGCAAAATGATGCTTATCTGCCACAGGATGGTAAAGGCGCTACCTTTTACCACGTGCGATGCCATCTCAGAACCCTCCAATGCGACCTCTTGATCGTTGGCCCCGTGCTCAGCGTCCACAAAATCGGCTGCAGATGCGCAAGTCATTGTTTAGATACGTCGAATTAAAAACGCACAGGGTCCCTTATGCATTCGTTAAAGATGACTAGAAGGCGAAAGCCATCTTCTTCTTGTCAGTCGATGTACTGATTCTCCTGCTCCCCCTCCAAAAGCGTTCTGCACCTAACGCGGTTTTGCACGACCTCCGTGACCGATCACGGAGGCAATGCAAAGCGACCGTGACGTGTGAATACGTCATCATGTGACGTCACATTATGTGACGTCATAATGACGCTACACATTTTGGCGATCTGTGACGTCATGATGACGTCATATGGTGACACCATCACGTGACGATTATTTTTTGCATCACTCGTGTTGACGTCGCCGACGCGGGACGCCGACAGGCAACCTTCCCCTTTGAGGAGGCATGCATTGCTTCATAAGCTACATAAATTTTGCATGCCTCCGTGATCGGCCCACCGGCCAACCCCACGTATTTTCTTGGAGACATTTATTTACGTGGGAAAGATGCCACCCTGTTGGCGTTAGACACGACGCTGCTGCCAAAATTGCTGGGGTACACGCCAAATAATTGCTATCCTGTTTTGCGGCTGCTGGTTGCTGCCATACCTTCTATTTATTCACCGCTATTTCAAGTTCATGTGGGTCGTAGTTCACAGCCGACGTTTGCAGAACAAGTCCGGCAAACGTTACTGTATTTTCTTTCTTTTCCTAGGCGTCGCATGCTACTACATGCTCGGTCTCGGTGACTGGTTCTTCTTCCACCAGTAATCTCGAAGTGGTGAAGCTTTGGTCTATGAATTTGTTGATGACAGAGAGCGGCAAGTTCACTGGAATGCAAACGGAACGATAATTAAGGATCATTAAAAAAAGACGTCGCATTTGCTCACGTTTTGTGTGAGCACCAAACGAAACGAATGCGCTGAATAAAGAAACAGAAGCAGCGGCATTTGCCAGCTGAGAAGACCGATCAATACGCAGTGCGAGACAACTTGTCAAATGACATTGAAACGTACACGAATTTAGAACGAAAAAAAAAAAAAACACTGAATCGTCGGACGGCAGATCACAAAGTTGCCATGCGCACCGAAGCCGCAGTTGTAAGGAAATTGTTTTTGAACTACTTTGATAGCGTCCACGCAACAGTAGTTGTTTGTTTACTCACAAATTCTCATATTTTGCGGCCTAAAGTTCACAGCGCGGTGCCAAAACGCGCTCGTAGCAAAGCGAAACCATCAGTACGAACATACATGCAGACGCTCATACATGAAGAGGCACCGTCAGTCGTCGCGAACCCGTGCGATCGCTGGCTTGAGGCTTCTTTCTGTTATGCTCCGTTTGGTTATACAGGCAGTCTACTGTAACGAGATATTCCACATAGTTTGCACTCAGCGAGTGACTACCTTTCACGCAAGAAGCCGGTTCAGGGGTCTCCAACTCGGTGACAGCGTGAAGCGGGTGCTCGGTTTTCTGCCAAGAGACAGCGACTGTAGACTATCTTGTGCTTTCAGTTCGTCGAAAATGATTATTTTGACAGTAAAGAACACAGTTCATTTCGAAAGTACTTACAGAAATGCCCTGGAGGGCTTCCGCGAGGTGTTTTTGTAGAGCGCCGACAGCAAAACCAATGGGGAGCGCGCCGGCGGTATCCTGCCTAGCACGCAATCGAGGCGCGTCCGATAGAGGGCGACTCCGTAACTCCTCGAGGCCAATAGGCTTCCAAACCAACGTCCAGCGGCGCCACTGCTATTATCGCAACTGGGGGCATCCACGGCCACAACACTGCCGCTCCCGCTTCCGAGCACGCGCAGAGCTCTCGGATTGCACCTGTGGTGTGTCACAATTGAACTACTGCAGTGCTCGGGCCAAATGAGGAGCGCATGCGCGCACGTGTCCTTGCCGCCGCCGCTGGCAAATCCGGCGATAAACCGCCTTCGCGGGCAGCGCGAGCATCGCGTCCAAACTTGAGCTTGGGTTCCCTATAGGCAATCAGTCATGACGTCTCTAATCAAGCAGATACAGTGGGCGTAATGCCGAGGTGGACCATATAAGCGCGTTTACACAAGTCAGGCCAAGAATATGAGGGCGACGTATTAATTTTTATCAACAGAAACTAACACTGACAAATGGTACAGCAAAAGCAGAATAAGAACTTCTGCCAGCAGTGCATATAGGAGGAAACAGTACGATCAGTGACGAGAAATATAAACGCATTTCCAGCTCAAGCTTACGCTTATTCCGCTCTTCAAGAATGTAAGATGTATGTTTGTATGTATGCCTATATGTTTACTATTTAGACGCCAGCATACGACGTAAAATACGGCCGCGCACAGCGAGTCTCTCTTGAAGAAGAGACATTTCCCTCCTCAATGCATCGCTCTCGCACGCTGTATGCCACAGCCTAAATAAATATGCAAATTGACTCGCATCTCTACCGCACCTGACGCACAAGGCCAGGGAAGTTTCGGCAACGATCGTCTGCTCCAAGGAACTTCTTGCGAGCGGCCAGTGTTTTCTGCAAACGCACCGCCCTTTAAGTGTACAGAACGGCAGACTCCGATGCTTCAACATGCTAACAGAGGGTCCGACATTTCAAAGGCTACGCGTGCCCTTTAGCTGTTGCACGCTTCTCAACAAGCACTCGGAGGCAAATTCACCTAAACGAAAGCTCGAAGCAGCGACAACACTACAGAGGGTAAGAAAAAAACAAACGGAAGAAATGCAGTCATACCCTGTCCGCGGAACGAAGCAACGCGAGCAGGCCAGGGGAAGTGCGTGCAATAACAAAGAAGCGCTGACGTTGCGGGGGGCAGACGCTGCCTCTCGGAAATCGAAGCTGAATCTATCCGAAGCGATCGAGATTCGAGCGGGTAGTTTGGCCATCTTTTATTCATGACGATTTCTCGGGACGAACCCGGAACAGACTCGCTGACCGATTCTGCGGTGAGAGGCGGCGCCACTGGGCTGGGGCGGTTTGTTGGTACGAAGACCACATCAAAGGGGACCGTGGGCCCGATCTCCCGCTCGGCAAACAATTGAATGAACACGCGGGAGCAGCGTGCCCCCCTCTCCCTGTATACACTGCCTTTTCGCCCCTACGCGGCGGCTGAGCGCGCGCGCGCGTCCTTCGGGACTTTCCCTTTCCAGCCGCGCCGTGGCTGCAGCCGTTACGTACACGCGCAGGCCCACCTGACGCCGCGCTGTCCAGGCTCGGGCTCAGCGCCGCGTTTTTCTCGAACGCACTGGTATTGGGAAATACTACTGGTTATCCGTTATGTGCTGCGCACAGCAAGCGTGACCTATACGTCGTTAAGGTAAAAGGCACCGCGAAACATCTGCTTTTCTGGGCTACGTTGTTCAGTCGTAAAATCAAACGACCGCTGTCTGCCCACCGAGAAGTCGTCTACGACAGCTTTCCTTTTCTACCTGTAACAGACGTAAAACGACAGACTTTATCTATAGGTCCCCCACCGGGAACACCATAGGTGTTTATTTTTATCTGTCTATGTGCTTTCTTGTTTTCGTTTAATGAACGCTCTTGTCCCTCTCTCTACCTGGTTGGGGACACCTAATGTGTGTCGAGTGGAGGGACAAGGGCGGCAAAGCATTAGCTGCAGGGGTGATGAGATTAGGGAATCGCATACGCAAGACGCAAGCCGTTCACGCAGTACAAGGCTAACATTGTTCGGCAAGAATTCACATAGCAATGGATAGGTTACACAGGAATGTTTCAGCTAACTCAAGCCGAGCTTTCAAATAATTACACGCGTGCTTCACAACAATGCAACCAAGCTAGTATCGCTCACTGTCGTCTTGAACGCTGTCTTAAAGCAAAACCTTCAGTGGAAAAGTCGCAGAGCGTTTCAAAAAGGTTTTAAACTGTGCGATGAAGACAGGACGAAAACAGGAACATGCACACACACACACAAGCGCACAAGAGCGTGTTGTTTTGCTTTTACGTTGCCCCAGAAGTTCCGGACACACGCCACGAGGCTCAAATGTAAGCCTTTCTGTGAACACTTTCCTGGCATTTGAAGGGCTGCTATGGTTGCTGCCACCCCGAATCCCCAGCGGCTCCGACATTGCGGGACATTGGCCTCTACCGACATGCCACAAACAATGACGTTACGAGGCAGTGGTGCAGATGCCCAGTACCTGTCGGAGCCCTCCCCCCCCCCCCCCCCCCCCCCAAGGAAGCGTGTGTGTGTGTGCGCGCGTGCGTACGTCTTATTCATCACTGAAGCACGAAATAGACATACGGATGGACGCAAGAATGGAACGTGGAGACGCAAGAGCTAGTGCATGTTCATGTTCAATCTGTCGGCCTATTATATGTGTGCAGTACTATACACAACTTTATTGCAGCTACCTCCCTCTCTCATCAGAGCTACAGAATGCTGCATAAAGGAAAGCCCAGAAATGCTGCAGTTAAAGTTAAACATACAAGTCATTAGTTCAGTTTGACATGCAGAGCTATCTACTTCAATCCTCTGGTTCTTTCTTTCCCTCCCCCCCCTCCCCTTTTTTCCCTCATTTGCTCTCTTCCATCCTCCATTTCTATGGTAGGGGGAGAATGAGCTAAGAGTACACACGATAATAAGGAAAGTAGTTACTGCCTTGAGGAAGACAAGTACACCTGTCGAAACGTTGGCTCCAGCGACATTCTCTGCTCAACGATTTCTCATCGCTTCAAAGCTTCATCTTCCCCTGAACTCCTGTATTGTCTGGAAGTCATTGTACAGTTACTCTTGCACTCCCCCTCCTCCGCGTCTCTCTCTCGCTCTGTTTGTACTCATTTACGCGCTACGAGAGGACCTCGCCGGCACATCTCGCGCGCCATACTAAAAATGGAGCGCGCAGGCCAAAGCGCAAAGTAAGAAGTACAGGAGCAACTCCCCAATGTGTGTAGACGAACTATGATGAGAATGAATGGAAGGCATATGCACTTCAGATCTTTGCTCAGAGCCAAGTTTCCTTTATTTTCTTCACCGACGCTGTTTCCATATATACATACGTACATCCTCCCCACTCACACGACCCTCCTTCACGAACGTTCTTTTTATTACTCAATATGGCGTTAGGGATTTTGTTCGGTTCGGGTGTCGACCTGCGAGCGTTCCTCCATAGGAGACACGACGACGAAACGATACAAGAGGGAAGATTGATGAATGCCGACGAGAGCAGCGATGAATGCATCTGGGCTTCGTCGACGTGTGGGCCGCGCGTGTGATGCGAGATATCGCGGCGCCTAAAGAGCCTCTGTCAGATATACCCGAAAAGTGCATTAAGGAGCCAGGAGAAACACACGCAGAAAATAAGCTTCACTTCTATGGTGGCGATCAGTCGGTCTTTTTTTTTTTATTCTCTCTCTCAGCATTCCAAACTTTAAGGACACACAATTGCCTGCTGCTCAAGAAAAAATAAGTATATGATAACGGTTGCGCTATATACTTTGACACTCGGTGGCTTTGACTAATAAGCAAAATAGCGGGGTATCATTAGACACGCTACTTGGATAACTCAGACACACTATAGAAAATGAGACGGCTTTCAATGAAAATTCATTGCTCACGTTGATCAATATTTATTCTTCGCGCAGACACATTGAAAGGTGTTACAATAAACAAAGTTGGGCGCCAGAGTGACGCTAACCTGTTATGAAGTTGGCTAAAAAACTAACTAGGTAGAGAAATGTGCGCTATCGCTTCGAGAGTAGCCTCGTCGTGGATTAAACGCGAGGCACCAGAAGCACCAATCCAATGCGTTCGTGTGCACACTAAGGTAAGCCTCGCCAAGTAGATTCCCTGTTTTGGAGAGTCGTAGGGCACACGACTTTCCTTAAAAGAGTCAACGTGCCTCCTTAATGAGAGTTATATATCTGAATTATATTCGTGACAAAAAAAAAGAGTCAAAGGACTTTTTTTTTTCTTGGAGTGTGTAGCGCCTTGCTGTCGAAACATCACTGCACAAATCCAAAGCATATGCGTGCACCACTTGGGAATAAATCGACGAAAAAAGTATATGCGTGCACCACTTGGGAATAAATCGACGAAAAATTGCGAAACGGTGCATCCGAAGCAGACGACACGACACCCACATCGATGGATGTCGCATCGTTACCCTACTCTGCTACACAAGACTCCTTTGTTACGACTCGCCGATTCGTCGAAGCGAAATATCTGGTATGTTCAGGCGTAGCATGTTGCTTGCACGGTCAAAACAACTGTCCAACCCGTGTGAAGGATTCCTTAATATTTTGGGTCGACTGGGAAAAAAGACTTCCGACCATCGGCAAGAAAGAAAACTCCTGGAGTGAAGTGTTGTACAGTGTCAGGACACGGTAACCATTTAAGTCAAAGCCGGTCGCCCCTTGGAGATTGGTTTCGCTTGGACAAAGGAATGGCTCTGTCACGTGACTCAAAGGCACACCGCCATCAGAAAGATGACCCCGTCACATGACCCAAAGACGAGCACCTCGTGAACAGAAGCCAGACAATTACATATGCCCTGTGACTCGTAGACGCACACGCCGCAACAATAGGAACAACGATATCATCAATCACCTGACTGGAACCCAACACCCTCGCCCACCAGAGGGGTGAAACCCACGTTTGCAGTAACCCGAGGGCGGTACGCATAGGCGTGCGTAGGGTTCCCCTTCAGCAGGCGGGGGGGGGGGGGGGGTAGTGGGGGGGCGAAGGTTCATCGCAGCGCCCCCATTCCCTATAAAGTCAACGTATGGTGCAGACTTTGCGCCCCCTCCCCCCCTCTTATGTGACTAGGAACCCGATACCCACACGGTATCGGGTTCCCTGATAATGCGAACGAACGTATTGCATTGTTTGGTGCTGCATAACGTATGGAGAAGCCGCATGAGGGACACACGGGACGGTCGCGCAATGTACACTGCAGTGTGTCTGCGCGGTTCACTGAGCCCTAATGCCTTCAGCCTCTGCACTGGTTGGCTCGCATCGATAAGCTGCCTTTTCGTGTAATGTTGAGGTGGTTCCTTTCGACTAATCCTGAGTTCCTTGTAAAGGACAGCTTTCGGTATTGGTGACAACGCAGAAACAGATGACCGTAAGCGAAGGGAGAAAGAAAGTCCAGCATGCGTGCGCTCGACACCGAAGGGCTTGTAGGCTAGAGAGCAAAGAGAATAGATACGAATAGCCAAGTGACCATAGGCGTGCGCACAGGGGGGGGGTGGCGCCGCCCCTAATCACCTAAGAGGGGGGGGGGGCGCAAAATCTGCCCCGTACATTGAGCCTTCTAGTCACCTAAGAGGGGGGGGGGGCGCAAAATCTGCCCCATACATTGACTTAGTAGGGTGGAAGTGCGCTGCGATGAACCTTTGCCCCCTCTGATGGGGAACCCTGCGCACGCCTATGCAAGTGACAGTCTATATATGGAGACCTTTCGTACCTTGTTTTTCTAAACTACCTTTCACACCGAAACATTGAATGGAAAGACAAACTCGAAAATGCTGCTAATTGCGGGCTTGGCCCGTTCTACAGAGGAAACTGCCCACGCATGACAGCACACCATTCCATAAACTACCCGTTTACGCCAATACCAGGAAGGGGTATAAGTGGACAACCCTTAAAAAGTTCTCTGAAAGTGCTTACGTACATGGCAGCACACAAGAAAAAGAATAATAAAACAAAATCCGCAACGCGCGCTGGGCTCTTCTCGTGTTTTCGATCATTCCAGGCGCTGTCAGTTACCTCTGCGACACCATGGAGCCCAGTATAGCCCAAACAGCACCGCGGTTGCACCATGAAACAGTAGTTTCTTCCGGATTTATTCGCCACCAAAAAAAAAGAAAGAAGAAAACGCACAAACACTATACGCAGCGCTTCAAGGCTTTTGTACCCGTATTTCTTCAGTGGAATATGTCGCGTTTAACTCTCGCCTCTAGAGCACAGTGTTACTCTGCCCGCAAGTTACACGAAGCTACTTCGACGCACGTGCGCATGCCAGTGGCATATCTCTCTCGTCCGTGACGGGAATGTATTTGACAGGCACGTGGGGAGCCTCTGAATTCAAGTGTTTGCGTAGTAAACATTAATGTAGCGAGACGCTGCCATACTAGCATGCAAATACCAACACGTATTCGCCCGCGGCGCCTTTTGGAAATATATGGCTCTCACTCTGAATCATATATGCCGACAGGCGGCCTTATAAAACCTGCCTTCAAGACAGGAACGTTATCGGCCGAGAGCATTCCTCAACTTTGTAGTGCTGCCTTCACAACAGACAGTCCGGTACTTTGTTTCCCGATACCCACGCACTGAAGTGCAGCAGGGGGGCGCTTGTGCCAGATGTTTCAGCGAGCGAAACGAATATGAGCAGAAAAAAGAAAAAGTCAGCGGCATATCGCTCTAGAGAGCGCAATGGTTCCGCACACATAAATCACACACGACCTACGGCGAAACCACTAAATCCACCGGGCGCAGCTCCTCGCTTTCAGAGTGGAGGGAAATGAAAAGACTGGTCCACTTCTACAGCTCCTATTAAATACACCGCTCAGAGCTATATCGCCAGTGCTTGGGGGTACCGATTTCCAGAAAGTCGACGAGAAATAGCGGAGAGCCGGACGAAGAGGCGCGCTCCTCGCTCCCGGACGAACCCCGCTCCCGGGATATCATATTGGGAAAGCGAAAAAGAAACGTGGCCGGTTTGAGCAGCGTGGCCTCCACAAATCCGACAGCGTGGCGATTCAAGCGCCATTTTTCGCGCGCTGCTCCGGGTCCCTGCTCCAGTTCGCCGCAGACGGGCACGCAAGCCGCCCCGCTGGGGAATCCGGGGCGGTTGAGAGCGCACGCAGGCCCGTCGGAGATCGCCGATACACGCGGCAAGTACGGCACTCGGGACTCTGGCTGCCGCCTCGCCGTCGGGGGAGACCGGCTGGCAGCTAGGAAGTCGAGCGGAACGAATGGGCTTACCGTGATGGCTGACGACTATGTAGAGCGCCGACTCACGAGCGGCCAGAGCCCAAAAGAAAGTGGACTCGAGGCACGCTGGCGCACGCAAGTCGATATCAAACGCGGTGGCGTCACGAAGCCCACCGCGACGGCCGCTGTTGGCATACTGGCGAGTAGCAGCCTTTCATTTTTTTTTTTTCCACGGACATAGTCGGGGTTATGGAAGAAAATGAAAACAGAATAGGGGGGAGGCTGGCTCCTACGGGACGGTGCCGGATTTTGCCCGAGCGCCGAGTGCAGCGTCTCGGTCGCGCAGTGGGCGCACGAACGTGGTTAGCAGCAGCAGCTTGGCGCACTGCCCGCCGTGGCTGCTCACTAACAGCGAAGAAATAACACAGCGCTGCAGGCTGCTTTCTTCATTCAAAATATGAATCGTATTGCCGCAAGGAGCATCAGCCTCTGACAAAAAAGAAAGAAAATATAACGTGTTTGCTGTACGGAATGCTGTTGTGAACATGCTACAGGTAGAACTAATCAAAACGTGTAACGTTATGCTTGCCTAAATAAGATAGTAAGACAACCTCGTACTCTTTCCGGGCAACGTCTAAGCAAATTATTTAGGCGTTTCAATGAGGCGAAACAAATCAGGATACAGGCCCTCCAAGCTTAGTGACGGGGTTCCGTCGTCTTCAACAGGCCGCAGCATCCCATATCCGCAAATGGAGATAGAAAATCTCGCAGGCCGACGATGCGGGGGGCCTGTGCAGCGCACTAGTCAGGATCAAAAGGCGAGCAAACGCACGCCGTCTCTCCCACCAACGTCCGATTCGAAACGCGCGGCCGCAGGAGCAACTTTTCCGGTGCGCATCTCTGCGGCTGGGTGCGAACTAGAAGGGCACAGAGGCCGCGCCGCCGGTCGTGCAGTCCGCGATTATGCAAATGAAATGCAAATGAAGGACGACCTCAATTAAGGCGCGATAGCCAAGTTCAATCGGCCGAGCGTCGGAGGCTCGCTGTTGCTGCAATACTAATCACCCTCCGCGCTCTCGCTCCTTCGGCTCATTACTGAGGGCTCGGATTCCTGCGGCGGGTCGAAAGTTGAATTGCGGTCGTTGAGTCCGACGCTCAGTCACCGGTTCGCGGAAAGGAAAAGCGTCCGGCGCAGCCCGGGCAAGCAGAATCGACTTTCCCCCATTGATTCTGTGCAGCTCGATTGCCACCGCAGTCGCCGGAGCAGCGGCGCGGGTTCTCGGAGGAGGACGTACTTGAGCAATTGGTAAATGAGGCCCGGAAGCCAGGCAACGCCTGTACCTGCCCTCCAAATGGCTTCACGCCGTCGCAGGTAATTTGCTCGTCAATGAGGGCGAAAACGGTGAGGTTACTATTGAAGGGGCGCAGAACAGATGCTCTCTCCGGGGGCTGCACGCCGAATGACAGCGATGATGTGTGTCGGCAGCGGGCCGATGGGTTCGCGGTCATTTGCGGACCCGCTGCCATCGGCCGTGGGGCGCGCGATCCGAGCACCGCAATTGGCGCTCGCGGACAAGAGCGCGAACGCCGAGCTCATCCCTCGGCACAAAACGGTCTGTCTAATGATGGGCGGTATTTTCAATTTGAAGACTTTTGTCCTCTTCACTTGTCGGTTTCAAGGCGGCCATTCCGCTTAACTGAGTTCAATGACAACGTCTGAATCGCTATCTGCCTCCTCATTTAACGAGCGTATCAAGATCTTAGCGGAGCGCTATTCTTGTAACGAACGCAGCTCCTTCATTTGAAGATATATGAACGCCGCCAAATCGGTATAATATGGCGCAGCGCGACGAAACAAAACGTCACTGACCTGTCCAGCAAACTCCCAAAAACAATTCGTCAGTTACTATTTCCAAAGTCTTCCATGCGCCTTGAAGGTGAGGCCAACGAAATGATTCGCTCACAAAATGACGGCAAGGCGCATCTTTTTAAGTTTCTAGCATGAGTCAAATTTATGAATGTCCAATTGGTCAGGCTACGTCGTGGGTAAGGTTCGACAAGAGGGCGGTACAGCTGTACGACTGCAGCGCGATCAGGCAAGCGCTTCTCCTCGCGAGCCGAAACTGATTAGAGATGCGGTCTACGGACACCGTCGTCAACCGAAACAGGACGCACCGTTGCGCAACCGTTAAGCCACGCAGGAAGCAGTGTATGCATAAACGTCTTCATTCCAGCACGCCGCGCTTTCGCCGCTGCTGGGCCATGAATATGAATGCCGGGCCGGTTCACACAAAACGCTGGGCGCGGCAAAAGGCGACCGGGCATGCGCACACACGCGGCCTTGCTTGCCGCGGGGGAAGCGCAGCGCGTCTTGCATACATATCGGCACTGTACTACACCGGCGCACGAAGGATATTCCGCGGAAATTGAAATGGTCCGTGCGAAACGAACGACCCCGCCGCTCTTCCTTTCTCCGGCGAGAGACTCGCGAGAAGGCGTGCGCGCAGCTGTTCATACGCCCGCACAAAATGCACCTATTGAGGACATTTCGCTGTACACTGCAATCTCCTAGCCGTTTGTAAATTACTATACAAGAATTATTAAAAACCCGGCATTCAAACTCGCTACACTGTAAACCACTTTGCACCCTTAAGGGGGTTTCAAGCAAGCAAAACACCCTTTTGCCTAACCAAATTTGCAAAAATTAGGGTGTAAGGGCGCTTTCCTTCCCCAAAACAGCCTTTAGGGTGTAATGCTATAGCTAAACACCCTTTGGGAGTTAAGGGTGTTATGTGGTATCGAAACACCCATGGCCCATACCACAGCGTGCCAGATGATAACTGGGACTCGCTGATTAAAATGTCGTTGGATCTGCGGCGAGTTTAGATTAAAAGATATGTCTCTTTTAGGGCTATCTACAAGCGTACCATAAATTTACGCCTATTCTCTTAATGTTTAATGTTCATTTATACGGAACAGAAATATCTCCACCGGCACTGACCGGCGGCTTAAGATACTATGGCTATATATACCAGATGGTCAGTGTAAGGCTGTGTAGCACGAGCGCTCCGTCCATGTGGTATTTTACAATACGCTTTGTTGTGTGTGCCGCGGTGTGGCGCGTGCGCACACCTTCTATGCTGATGTCATCTATAATTGCATGTTCCCTGAGTGGTAGATTTTTTTTTCAAATTTTTCAGTGATAAGGGTGTTTAGGCCATTGGAAACACCCTATGGTATGGGTGTTTTGATACGTCAAAACAGCCTTTTCCTAGGGTGTAAGGGTGTTAGTTATAGACACGGAAAAACCCCCTTAAGGGTGTAAAGTGGTTTACTGTGTATGAGTATTTATTATTCGGCTGTCCCGGACCTCGAAAGCTCAAAAGGAATTCTATCATCAAAGGACCCTGAATAATTTACTAAAACCGCTTTTTCAGCCTTGTTTCTCATGTGTATCGTGACGCCATGACCGAAAAGATGGTCACGTGGTGGGGGTTCTCGCGCCGGCCTCGCTCGGTATTCTGCTTTGCTGCTGCAGGTCGGCCCGATGCACATGGATATACACTAAGCGAGCGGCAAGGTATCGCTACGCCCTGCTCCCACGCGATCACCTCTGTTATGATTCCTTCACCTCACCGGTACCATTTAATAATCGCTTAGGCTTGCCGATATTCATTTTTATCTTTTTTCTGTAGTTACGAGGGCCAGTACTTTCATTTAAAGGGGCCATGACACCCAGTTTTCGATGATGATCTCTGTTATGTGGCTTAACTATTGTGTGCTCACAAACAAACTAGCGAAACGTTAGCACATGCGGTTGAGGACTTCATTTATAATGGAATATTTTTATAAACACGTCAGCGGCCTGAGAGTTGGGCAACACTAGCGCAGTCGCGAGCTGCATGCTTGCTGTGCGAGCCTCTGCATTCCGGCGAACGATATTGTTCCGTGGTCAGCTGCGCGTGCAATCCAGCTATTTCAGCTTTCTTCAGCTTTGCGTTGAATCTGAACGGTTTGCAGCATCTGAAACTTTGGCAGATGACGAAGGCTCCGCACCATGCAGCCCGTAACGTCACACAAGCCATGACAAAGTGGCCAGCGCGGTCGGTAGGCGGGGTTTATAGCCGGCGACTTCTAGGGCTCATTTTGCATCGAAATATTCTTTTGCAGTCCATATTTTATGTATAGGCACAATAGACCCTCCACTTCTATTTTTCGCTGAAAAACTCAAACTGTTCGGTGACCGTGTCCTGGCCCCTTTAACGAGGGGCAAAAATGGAAAGTCGAAATGTCATATCGGTGGTGACTAACTGTCGGAGATGGCAAGCGTGCATATCGTTTGTCCTCTGATAACGTTTGTTTCTTTGCTTCCCCACAATTTCCGCGTCTACTTAACAGCGTATTTTATCTGAGCACACAAGTGCTGTTGGTCGACTTATCACACCCCCTTGAATCACAAGGCTACGCCGACGGCATTCTTAGCTCTCGCCAATGGATGATGAAAGAACTTTATTGTTTGTCCGGCAGATTATCTCTCGCCAAACTGCTAGAAACATTCTGGTCCGTGGGCTGTTCAAACTCTTCTCAGAAGTGCGCGTTGGCTGCGCCTATAGTGAACTAGAATATAACTGCCTAGCCTGTAGGCTAGCAGCGATAGATCGGCAAACGAAGAGTGTCGAGGTTAGTAACAGAGGATACAAGAAAACATGACAAGAGGACAGCAAAAAGCCTCATTTCACTCCTCAATTGAAGTGAGGATCCTGTATGCCTGTGGGCTAAAGAATAAATAAATAAAAAGAGTACAGCGCACGTGTCCGGTACGGTGTTGCGATGTGTGACGTCAACAGGCGAGTCGAGCCGAGGAGGCTGAGGGGTAAATGGCCGCAGGAGTGAAAATGGACAATCTCTGAAAATCTGTAAGAAGATTTTCCCGGAAGGATTTTTTCCACCGAACACTTCTCGCTCTAAGCGCGGTCACCCATCCACGTTCCAGTGAAGGTGTCACGCCTCATAGTAGCCTCCGCGGTGTACAGAGAGAAGAGAAGAAACCGAAGAAAGGAAAGGCAGGGACGAGTGTTGAATGGTCGGAAGATGTATTCGTTCACGCATGCGCTGCAACACTTCTACAAATCATCAATTACTTAACAGGGCTAGCGCTGAAAGTTGATGCAAACGAGCCGCGCGAAATGTGCAACATCTGGACCATTTCACTGCTTTCCGACGACAGTGCTCACATTTGCATTCAATCGTTAGTCGACATTTTGGTCCACGAAACTCAAACGTTTTTCACTCATCTCCCGGCAACCGTCGTTCCTTTGTCTCGTCCATGCTCTGTGTGCGCTGGCCGACATGAACCGTAAGACCTCCATTCGTGGAATATCCCCGTGTCCCTTTCCAGGAGGTTATGCACATATCTCGTTGGAACCACCGACAAAACGTAATACACATTTCACGTGTAGCGTCGCTGTCGTCCACACATTCATGCGCAGTCCGTAAAAATGTCCAAGCTGTATAAAAAAATGAGCGACATGCGGTAACGAAATGCGCCGGACACTAACTGAACATCACAAGCGCCGTAACTTATTGAAAGCTAGACGGCACAACCTCAGGAATGTCAATTAAACCGGCATCTAGAAACGAGTTGCATCAGTTCCACGCAGGCTGAGCATAACGATAATGGTAAATAGCCGATAAACCTTGGGACAGAAAAGCAGAACATGCCTCTTTTCCGTTTTCTTGGTTTTTTTCTGCCGACATATAACGCTGCTTCTAATTTTCAGTCATGAATATGAACCAACCTGTCCAACATTCTGCGGGTCTCACATTAGGGAGCTCTGAAAAGCGGACACCCAAGTTAGGGGACGCAATTGGCAAGGCGTACAAAAGCTCACAAAAAGAGTCACGAGGGAACTAAGCAGGGTTTTCGGCTACAGTCGCTGCTAAAATTATCCAAAAAGAAGCGAAGTCTGGTAAGTTCGTAACGCGCAAAATTGAATCATAACGCTTTTTTTTTCCCACCCTTCTAAAATCCTACCACTTGGTAAAATCAAAGCCGCCTGATAAAAAGCAAACCTAATGTTGAAATTTACTAGCGTAAAAGAAAAAAAAAACATATATGCCCCCGAAACCTTCCGTTGCCACACGCTCACGTACAGACTTATGATTCAGTCAATATCTGGACGCATTGCAAGTCACGGGGTCAGACTGTCGTCCAGAAAATGACATCGCCTCGGTCATTCCGCAACAAGTAACACGGGAAAGCAAGCGTAGGAATCCAATGCACGTGTTGTCTCACCCGGGATATCCTGTGCAGCGTGAATCAGTGAGTCACTCGGTCAGTCTACTCGCCTCGGATGGTCAGCGTTGAAGCTTCTGTCGATCTGGTCGGCATCGCACTGCGACGTGATCCGGAGGAGGCATAGCCAGACACTGCCTGCGGTAGAGAGATGGGGCTGCTGTTTGTCAACTGAAGTTTTGAGGGCCGTAAAGCTCTAAGATAAGCTATCCTTTGCCCCGGCTTTTTGTCACTCAACTCTCAACAAACAATCCCCCCAACCACCCCTCCTGCACGCTTTCACAGCCGGGTTGACCCCGTCCCAATACACCCCTCCCCCCCTCGCTCCCTCCCTCCTTCTTAGAGCTTAGAAATGAGGTCTCGCGGTTTCCCTTTCCTAAATAAACAGTAAGGTTTCATGGTACCAAAGCGCTCAAAAAAGGGCGGCCTTGAAAGGAGTGTCGCTTCCCGCCATAATCCGCCTTTCGTTTAGCCCATGCATCGCTTCTACAAACAAGCGGAATGTGGAATGTGTGACTCGAAATGTGGAAAAAAAAAAGGAACAACTCGTGCTGCAGCGAAAAGTCGCTTGGTGACGCCGCGTCGCTCTCATCAAACGGCCGGTACACACACGCTGTTTTGTCGGAGGCAAGGGCTGTGCTGTTCACGTGCCCAACGCGCGGTTCAAGACTGGCTGGGAGTCGGCAGGTGCATGGCGGGCGCTCCATCTCGTGGCACCGTGCCAGTCAACCCAGCTCCGGAATAGCCGACGGGTTCAACAGACGAAGTTCGCGCTTGCGCTTGTTCCCGAAACAGGCTTCGCTTTCCCGGAAGTGGCGGTGAATGCTAGCGTGTTGCGCCGGCGTCGTGGAACCGTGCAGATGAATATACCACCTCCTCTCGACAATTTTTCAGAATTTCGCACGCTCGACCTCAATGCGTCTTGCCCCCCCAGCAACGTGGGCATTGCGACTACGGCACGTAGAACAATTCCGGTTCGTACGCACGGAATAAGATGCAGTACAAGAGAGGGAGAGAGAGAGAGATAACTAAGACACACACCTATCATTCACTCAAGACCTAAGCAAGTCTCACGTATAAATGCCAGAAGGAGGCGCAACAGTTGTTTGCTAGACCAAAGAAATCATGCTCAGGCGGAGAAATCGAACACTAAGATTTCAGACAATGAGCGCAGGTTATCCACACATCAAGCGACGGTACTCAAATAAAAACAGAAAATTTCTGAGAAAGAAACACCGGCTTCTATGCAAGCGATGACACGGACGGGAAAAGCGTTAACCTCCCATGCGTAAATCTGCTTGGAGTCGCCACACACTCAAAATGAGTGCCATATATAAACATAGGCGTGCGCAGAGTTCCCTTTCAGGGGGGGGGGGTCATCGCGGCGCCTCCCTCTCTCTAAAATCAATGCATGGGGCAGACTTTGCGCCCCCCTCTTCTTAGGTGACTAGACTAGGGGAAGGGGCGGCTGCCACCCCCCCCCCCCCCCCCCCCCCCCGTGCGCACGCCTATGTATATACACCACCGAGCGTAAGGTCGGGGTACCTCACTCCAGAAATTAGAAACGCTATTCTGTGCCCGGCGGCAATGGGATTCGAAACCAGTACCTCTTGCTTTGGAGGTGGGCGCTCGGGAGTGCTGTTTCTTGGGCTAGTTGGAATAACATATTGTACTCCTTGGCTAAACAGAAATACAAGAACCAGCACCGTTCTCTAGATAATCAGATGTATCTTTTTAACACGAAAGTGTTTTATGCCGGGGTCCACCACGGCTCCAGTGACGTAATTCCGTCACGGATATAATGTTGTAAAATATAAACACTATCAGATAGCAAAGAAAAACTAGAAGAAAAAGTTCCGTCACCGGGAATCGAACTGACGACCCTTAGCTGCGCAGCGCGAGGCGCGAAATGACTCCGCCATAGACGGCACGTTCTTCGCCATGCTAACGGCGAGCTATTTATATGCACCATTTGCCGGTGGCGGTACTCAGAGATCGGTGGTACATCAGCGTGTTTTCGTTAGCACTGGCGAGATGGCGCGAAGGGCTCGAAGGGCGCGCTTTAAAGGTCGTCGCCACGCGCTGCGATGAGCGCGCGCCTCTACACAGCACGGTCGCTCGTGCGCCGCGCTTACCTCGTGATGGCGGTGGTTTGTACGAAGGTCACTTCGCTCACTGCAGCGGCCGCTTTTGCGAAAGGAGCGCGCTGATCACAAACAAATAAGTTACAACAGTGACATTTAGTTTGCGCTCATCCTGTGTATACTTGTGCGCACGTACTGTGCGTTCTTTCTGCTTGAGCAGCGCGTTGCAAGTTTCGAACTGCTTGCCGTTCTTCGCGTGACATTACAATTTCTTGCTATAGCATTCATTCATTCGTCCTTGGGGCGAAACAACGCACAAGAAGCGCTCAACTATACGTCTGTGAAGACACGTTTCACTTTCGTGCTATACCGATTTCCATGACAGAGGAATCAGCCATGTTTTTTGAACGAGCATGGAAAACGAGGGCACAGTGAGGCGCACACAAAACCACAAAGGAAAGCGCTTTCGTTTGTGGCTTTGTGTGTGCCTCACTGCATTATTGTTCTTCAAGCGCGTCCAAAATTACAGCTCTATAGAACTTCACCAACGTTGCAGTCTTGCATCATCGAGCATCTACATTTCTTCACGAAACAACTTTTTTGAGGAGTTAGTTTGAATATACCGCGCAACGTCCTGACCAGGACAGTTTTACACATCCGCTGACAGCACCGGTGGGATCAAACTTCGAACCTCATCTGAAATTAAAATTTTAATTTTGGCGTTTTGAGTGCCAAAACAACGATACGATCATGAGGAACGCCGTAGCGGGGGTACCCCGAATGAGTTTTGACCGCCCGGGTCCTTTGACGTGCATCCTAGTCTAGCAAACCGGCCACCTTTGTTTTCTTTATCTCTATGATACAAGCCAAAACCTGCAGCAACTCCGGTTTTATCAATCGCTTTCGTGTTTTTGTTCTTCCCATCCAGCGCCTCCTTTAAATAATAGAGGAGGCGCTGTTGCCGCCAATACTCAAACGTATTAACACGAGAGTGTTTTATGCCGGGGTCCACCAAGTACATCCGTCACGGATATGACGTTGATAAAATGGATGCCAACGGGAGAGAAAGAAAAAAACCAAGAAAAAGATAGCTCCGCTGGGAATCGAACCCACGACGTTGCGGCCACGACGGCAAGCGCCCGACGCGCTACCGACTAAACTAACTCGAGATATGGTAGACAGGGCGCGAACGCGCCTTATATCTTTCACACATTCTCTTTAGCGGCGGGCGGAGCGGGACGGTGCCGCCGTCTGTGAGATGTGAACAGAAGTAATGCTTCACGATCGACACTTACTAGCGCTTACTCCGAGATTGAACGCGATATCGGAAGTCATGGTTAAAGCGTCTCCATACCAGAGAGCTAGACTGGCCGCGCTGGCGTCGCCGAGGCACCCTTGACGCAGTTACATTCTTTGCCTTTGGCTTCGTGTTAGCGTGCGTCGGCTCATCGGAGTAGTGCAGCTTCCACGTGCACCAACGGGATTTCTCCGCCGCCGACTGCTTCAAATGCGAGAGCACCGACTAACAAAACTGCTGCAATATGCGTCGCAGAAAGGACGCGATTTCGACGGGCGAATGCCGTGCCTTGGTGGAGCGAGAGCAGCGCCTGCGAGACAGAGGCCAGCGGGACGCACGCGTTTGCGGCTCAGGCTACGAACCTCTACCTCCCGTGTTGCTGAAGCGCAATGTGTGTTATGTATGCATGAGCACAGGCATCGGCTACCCATTACTAGCAAGCGCACGCCATGCCGTTGCTCTCCTTAATTGACGACGCTTTCAAGAAGTGCATACCGGGTACCAGTGTTGATTATGAGCTTGTTGGTATCATCCTTACGCGGGATTCACGATTCGCTGTGTCCAAATATATGTTCACACCGTCAGCTACCACAACGGTTTAATCACGATCATGGGCGTTAGTCGTCGCGATAGAGACATGCTGTCAACATGGGTGCATCCACGTCAAACGGTGCTATAGCTGCCAAACATGAATAGACATTGTACAAGCTCTCATATATAACTACACAATAAGCACTACTTCTGTGAAGACACGTTTCACTTTCATGTTGTACCGATTCCTATGTTGGAGGGATCAGCCATGTTTTTTTTGCATGCTCGATCGTCTGAACTGCTGAGAAGTTAATTGACGAATCGCAAAAATGTCGCTGCACATGCGCAAGAAAAAGTATCTTCTAATCAAATAAACTAGACCGCACGCTAGCGGAACTATTTCCATGAAAACATTCGTTCCATCGTTTCGTTTGTTTCTCCTTTTATCTATGCACCTGCTCTGTACCTAGCAGTATACAGAGCCATGTATACTCGCATGTAGGGTAACTACATTCGCGCAGTAATTCTTAAAAGCCATTGGAATGCTTCTGCTCCTTCAGTGTATATGGGGGGAAGTGGAGCGGACTTAGTGAGAAATTCATGATCGAATTTTAATGGCGATATCGAAACTGACCGAGCCCAGCGCGCAGGGAACGCAGCCTCCCTGTCACGTCAGACCGGAACATCCCATGATGTTCCGGTATGACGTAAATAAGAAAAAATCTGCGGCTATCGACCAGGTTGATAAAAAAAGGGGGCCTTTTTGGTAAAATTGGCGCACCGCGGTGTCTACGCTTCCCTTTTGTCCTTGTCCGCTGGCACTAAAATGCTTAGTTCAAATGCCGGCACACCTAACCCGCAGCAGTGTCACAAGCTCTGCTGGATGCCACACCGTCCAGCTTGGGTATTTTTGTGCACGGGTAATAAACCTGACCTTGATGACGTTAGCCAGCGCCGCCCAAGGTCACGATGGCGGATGTAGAACAATCCTTTCAAACCCAGGTGTCACGTAGCACCTGAACCTACAAGCAGACACTGGCCAATGAACCGCCAAGGCATCAAGCCTGCCGGAGTCAACACCGTCGTTGTGCAACGTGAGAGAAGTACCAAGAGGTGCAAAGGGCTCGATTATTGTTTGTTTTTTTTATGTCAGTAACAATCACACAAACGCAACCGAAAATGATGCCGAGGAAAGCATGGGGGAGCATCCTCGTGAAACGGGTACGAGCGTTCTTGACGGCACACTAGGTAGACGCAGCGCTATTTTGCGAGTTTATGGGCCGGTGCGTCGGGTCGTAATGGCACTGTAGTGAGTTATGTCGGGTACTGGAATTACCGAGCGCAAGACACGAGCCATATCGCCGAGCAGCCAGCCGCGTGAGTTCCCGGGCGAACAAGGAAAGACAACGGAGGACATCAGAAGTGGCGGGCGGGCATGAGAAGTATTCGCACTCTGCGGCGCAATCTGCCGACCGCCAGAGCGAGTTTCACGGGGTCGCGGCGGCCGGACCGAGGTGGGGAGGGGTCGGCGGGGAATGCATACGGCACACGTGGGTCTCACCTTACAGCAGGCGTGCACTCCCGCAGACGTGCGCCGTCATCTTGCGGCCGAGCACATTAAGAGACGAGAAAACGCGCCGAGACGACGGACACCCATGGCACGAAACAAGATTCGCGTGGCACGAAATGTTCAAGAGCGCCAGCGCGGCCGCAGAGAAATGGAGTCGCCTCTTGCAAGTGGGTGGCTACAGAGAAATGAAAGAGCGTTCCGTGCGGACGGGCATGAACTCCATTTCTGGCCGCCGCGGAATTCTGGTGCTCGTCGTGTCGTATTTCTGCCTTTTATTTTCTCGCAGTGCTCTCCCGGTTGCGCGTCTTCTTGCAAGCAAAAGCCAACAGCGCGAGAGAATGCAAGACGGGGGTAGGAGCCTCGGCTCGCGATGAGTAAGACTAAAGTAAGACCCAGGGGGGGGGGGGGGGGGGGCATAGTTGCCGGGAAACACTAGGCGGTGCCACGATAAGGTGCCCCTCGCGCTGGGAGAATGCGAACAGTCGTTTGCCCCCCTCCCTACGCCCACCTTCTTTAGAGGCGAAGCCGTCCCCTTACCGCAGCTTTGTCTGAAGATACTCACAGAGGTCTGTAACACGTGATTTCTTTTTTTTTTTTCCGCCCACACCGCACGAAGATCCGGTGGGCATACGCGCGCGCCAGTTCACCACAGCCAAAGCTGCCGCGTGGGTGGCTACGGTGGTGCCATTCCGCTGGAGCATGCAGGCTCGGCCACAAAAGGTCTCGCGTAAATAGGGCCACACTCGCAGCATCCCCAAGCACAACCCTTGCGTACATTTCAGGAGCTCGGATCTTTTCCTTCCATCAGATGACAAAACTGTTGAAGCTTAATTTTTGGCGCTTTATAAAGGATAACGTCAATAAGAGCCCGTCAGCTATTGCTTCAAGACCCGTGACACAGCCTTTAAGCGGCGTGAGCTTAATCGTCTCTTTTATCGGGCTGCACTGCATACAATTATATTCACCTGGGGCACGTGGCAGCCCCCATCGCCTGAACGCAAGGCATTTTGAACATAAGCGGGTACCTCTGTAAACAACTTCAATATGTTGGCAATGACCTGGCGTGACGGGCTTTCCTCGAATGCCTCGTTTAATAAACCCCGTGGGTGGCTGACAATTTCGTTCGGCCGTACAGATAGAGGAGTGCACCTGCACCAACGTAGCGTGTCTGTGCCACATGATCGGCCAGTGTCGCCTGCCTTCGTGGAAAATATAAACGTAACCACCAAGCGTGGCACAGCCAGGCACAGCTGTCGCGCAGTGCAACTGCGGGCCGGTCAGACATATGCAGCAGCAAGGCACGTGCGCACAGCATTAAGGCAGCTCGTGGCGGGTAGAATCAGGAACGGGACTGCCGTAGGACAGGCCGAGTGGCGTCGTTTAATTGCATCCAGACTAATGATGAGCGTCCTCGGCACCGCTTTGTCTGCCCGTCTCGCGCACCCAGCGAGGCCCATCAGGGCCGCCGTCGCGCCTAATGGGGCCGACGCGGCTCGATCTTGGGGGGCCGATCGACTCCTTCGGACGCTGCTCCCGGCGGCGGCAAATGGACGCTGCAGTTAATCTGACAGCTCGGATTAGCGGCCTCCTTGATCCGGAAGGAAGGGCCCTTTCGAAATAATAAACTGCTCCAGCGAGCTGTGCTCCAGACAGCTCGCGGCCGCCGAATGTACACGAGTCAGACAGGCTTTTTCCGCGTGGTCTCCCGCGAGTGACACGGGCACTGTGTCTCTCCCGTGAAGATGAGCTTCAAATAATAGCCCGTCTCTTGTCATACCATGCCGGAACTATCCATATTTGAGTTGTTCTGGCGCAAAACGCTGTTGCTATACTGAGCTCCAATTGCTCGCATTACTGCACAGTAGTGTTCATCTATGTGATGTGTTGCATCATCACGCTGGCTACGCCACTGCTCAAGAGTAACAACTACAACGGGCAACACGAATATAAACCGATTACGGATATATGTGCATTTTTTTTATTTAAAGTCCTACTTTTAGAGAAAAGCCTAAAGTGGCTACCCAGCGTATTTCTCTGCTCATGCCTCAGGCTGTATCTCTTCGGAGTTTGCGCAGAACAATCTGTAGGCCGAGCGACATACACTAAATGATTCGTTCACACATAGCAGGGCGCAGGTCAAAATGCTGCTAGGATAGGCCATTTCACGACATAGAACTGGCACGCATTCTTAACGGTCAGACTTGGATGCGTGCCCGCGGCTCTGTGCGTATACACTACGCGAGTTAATGCACACGTGCTTCGTCTTGCTTCTTCGAAGTTCCTTTCTTTCCTTTATCTTTTCTTTTGCCACAGAACAGCATCGATTCGAAATGCTGGATCGGTTTACTTTACCCGCTCACGCAACCTCGGCAACCTGACAGATGGCGTGCTCGGAATCAGTAGTGGTAAAATCTACCTGGGAGTTGCTCGAAAGCGGTCGCCTTTGCGCATCGCATTGTTCTGAGAAACACGTTTTTCCAGAACGTGCGGCGCCAATATCAGTTTGTTCGTGGCCCCTCACGACACGGCTGGGGCGAAATAGAACAGATCTCAAAGAAGAGCACGATAAGTACGAAACAAGCAAATACAAATTCACGCTGTGGGCGAGCAAGCGCGCCGAAGTAATATTTTACGCTCCACATTTCCTCTGGGCGCAGTTTTGTTCAACATACCTAACGCGCGCAACTTTAAGAAACGTTTTCCATAGTATAGCTCGTTGGGGTTTTACGTCGCAAAATCACGATATGATTATGAGGGACGCCGTGGTGGAGGGCTCCGGTAATTTTGACTCCGGTCGGCAGTCGAGCACCATAGACCACTAGACCACCACGGCGGGTTCCTTCGTATCTGTGGCTTAATACACGTGCAACTAACACGGTTGTTTTTTTAAGGGGTGCTTCATAATCATGTCGTGGTTTTGACGCAGAAAACCCAAGCTGTATGAATGTTTTTTGTAATCACCGCTTTATCATTAGAGTATAGTCCATCTTACGGTCCTGTAGCTCGGAACTTCATGCGTAAAATACGATGCACAATACAAACTGCAGTTGCGCAAATGCGCGCTAAGTGAAAAAAAAAGAAAAAAAAAACTAAATATATTTGGCGAGACGGCGGCAAACCACTGACGAAAATGACAAACGGGAGATGTAAAAGCGCTTCCTCACGCGAAGGTTCCTATGTTGTTCATAAGATGCATTATATATACATGACCACCATTTGAAAGGCCCAAAGACGGTAGGCTGGTCACCACCTAGCACTTCCAACGAGACGTCCAACGAGACGGAATGTCCAACCGAGACGGAATGTCCAACCGAGACGGAATGTCCATCGAGACTGAATGTCCAACCGAGACGGAATGTACAACGAGACGGAATGTACAACCGAGACGGAATGTCCAACAAGACTGAATGCCCAACGAGACGGAATGTCCAATTTAGAAGAGATAAACGTGTCCTCGTTTGAAATTTCTCAGACAACTGATTCATTGGGTTAAGTAGCCTAACGGAAGATCGCATTTTTTTGTGTGTGTTTTGCAAATATTGACTGTCTGTGGCGTCGGGCGTCGTATTTTTGTTTCCGTATTCGCTTTACTGCATTTACCATAATTTCAAGTTTTGTTAGTTTTATTTCTCTTTTGTATTTTTAGTTTTCATATGTATATTGAATATGTTACTTTAATGCTTTATTTTGGTTGTTTGCATACTTTGCTGTTCCTGTTTATCTTTGTCATAAATCGGACATCACAGCCCCTTAAAGGATTACGAGAGATGGCGCTCCCTCCTCCACTTTGTGCGGTATCTATCTGCGTTTAATCCCTGAGAGTGTTACCAGCGCCACTCGTAGCTAAGGCGGCGAGTGTGAAACACTATTTTTGCCATAAATCGTCACGGGGCAGGACGAATCCCTTGCTATGAAAGTGCGAAAGAAGAATAGTTCGAGAGACTCAGTTATTTGTTAGAAAACCAACAGCCAATTAAGCCAAATAAAACATTGGGAAATTATTTGTTGCTTCTTTTAACTGCGATGTAATAATTATAACCCATATGCAACGGAATCCAAGTAGACGAAAAAACAGCCTTTCCATCGGTGGGATCCGAACCCGCAACCTTATAATTACGGCGATGATTTGCGCTTGCTAACACTCCCAGGGATCAAGCTCACGTAAATACCCAACAAAGTGGACGAGGGAGCGGCCTCCGTCGTAGCTTAATTGTTAGAGCACCAGACGCGTAATGCGAAAGTTGTGGGTTCAAATCCCACAGAAAGAAAGTGTGCTTTTTCGTCCCATTTAAGTCCTTTCAATTTAGGTCATATTCATTACACTACAGTTAAAAAGATCAACAAATAATGTACCTATGCTTTCCTTGGCTGATTGTTGGCTTTCTACGAGCCCCTAGAACAATTCTTCTTTCCTCTTAAAGAATGCGGGTCGAAGAAGCTAGGGAGGAAATTTTCCTTTAAAATTAAATTCTTGGGTTTTACGCGCCAGAACCACGAAATGATTATGAAGCATGCTGAGTGTGGGATATCAGTTTTAGTTTTGACTACCTTGATGGAAACATGTCATGGCATTTCGGCTACAAGAGAACTGCAGGCCGGTCTAGGAAAAAGAGGTGGTGTCACCAAATTTTGAGGCTATAAAAAGCCTGCTGTAGGGTTTCTCTGTAAGCAAGGACGCTCAGCACGAAATGTTGCACGCAGCAAACGTTTAGAATATATTTTAACTCACTTCCAAAGTCTGTATAAATGCTCATTCTCGCGATCGAAACCCATCGCTAGCGCGACTGACACCGCCCTCACTGTGTAGGAAGCGTAACGAAAGTTTTAGTGACGTCACACCACATTAGAGTGACGTGCAATGAGCGGTGACCTACACCTCCGCTGCACCGGGCCAGTCAAGAGAGCATCAGGCCATCCGCTGCGAACTGCTCATTTTTTCTGAGCTTATTGCCGAAGTAGCCAATCTTGCTCGCGTTTTGCAAAGTGCTTCGCGTGAATAATTTTTCATTACAACACATAGCATACAGGTAACCGTTGGCGACAATAAAACCGTTTTTATGATGTTTAAAATCATTTGAAGACTTTTCAGAAACGGCCTGAACACGAGCTTTTCTATTACTCTTCCAATGATGTCGATATTAGTGCTGTGAAGCTCAAGTGAAAAGAAAAAAAAAACTGGGTCGGGAACAGACTTGTACGCATTACAGTTACCTTTTTACCTTTTTAAAAAAACTAACGGATTACCGAGAAAAAACTGAAAGCTAATCGATTACTCAACAAGGTGAGGTACCGGGCTATTTGGTTTTGTATAATTGTTAAACTGTGGTAAAGTTACAGGTACATATTTTTAGGGAGGACGCACATAACAAAAGCATGAAAAGCGCAAACTTTCAACTCGATTTGTTGAAAAGGCATCAAGTTATATGAACGCGAGCAAACGGGTGCAAAAGGGAGCTCTTTAAATATTTTTTTCTTATTTTTAAATACTTCTTTTTTGCGTCTTGTTTCCTATTTTATTCCCTCGTGTCTTTGCTCTTTCTCTCTCTCTCTCTACATATATATATATATATATATATATATATATATATATATATATATATATATATATCCTTGCCGTGCGTAATACGCAGTCTCAGCGCCACGTCCTATCACGACGAAACGAATTTATTTTCACGCACGTCGCAAATGTTAGGGCACATTCGGAAAATTTTCACAGCAAATATTGGGATGTGTGGAACGAAAACGGAAAAGTGAAATTTGTGACCGGGACGGAATGTCCAACGAGACGGAATGTCCAACCGAGACTGAATGTCCAACGAGACTGTATGTCCAACGAGACAATGTCCAACCGAGACTGAATGTCCAACGAGACTGTACGTCCAACCGAGACGGAATGTCCAACGAGACGAAATGTCCAACGAGACTGAATGTCCACTATTGGACATTCAGTCTCGTTGTACATTCCGTCTCGTTGGACATTCAGGCCGCAAGCGGGAGGTGGACCCTAGTAGGGGCAACGGTATTCATCGCCATGCTCGGCTGCCTGTTTGTAGTGTGATTACGTAGCTATTCAGTTGCGTTAATACAGAAACGTGCATGCCCGTCAGAAAAGGAAATCAATACGTCCAGTATACGTCGTCGTCTTTGTTATTGTGAACGTTGAAATCCGCTAGGACCCTATATTTTAAGAAATACACAAGCGCTCATAAACTGCATCGTGCCGTGGCACAACGTATAGTATTCCATGCTGCTTGATGGCTCGGTACAGTCACACGGACGCTCGGTCCCGTCCCATTTTTCGATGTACAATGAGAAAAAAAAAGAATAAGAAATAACGAAACCGCGAAATCCTATACAAGGAGGGATAGCAAGCCGGCGAAGCGTTCGCGTCAGCCAGCGGCGGCGGAAGTTGGCGTCGCCAGGTTCATCGCGTTACGATGACGCGAAACGCAAACACTATACTTCGACGAGCGCGCTGCGCTGCGTCACCTTGACGCATGCGCATTCGCGCGCCTGGCGTCCCTCTTGTATGCAATTTCGCGAAACCTCGCGGTTTTTGTTATTCTTTTTTTTTCGGCGTTGGACATCAAAAAACGGCCCGGGCCATTAAATTTACATCCTTCCTGAATCTTTTGTCGCAAACCGCATTAAAATGTAATTACAACCGAATCAAACAGCTCAGTTCTAAAGGAATCGCCCTATACTACGACCGAACAGTTTCGTTTTCTTGCCCTAGCAGATAATGTTTCCGAGCGATAACGTCTAGTACAGCCCGACGCCGTATGTAAACGTGCTGGTTTAATTGCTGGTTTCTGAGCGAGTGTAACGGTCTTGGCCCTGTAGAGGCGACTGACGGAAATGCCCGTTTCCTATCAATACCAAGGTCAACTGGTTAGCACCGCGGCCTTCTACAAGTTGTGTTGCCTACTGCTGGCAAGGACAAACGATTCTATATCCCAGAGTGGGCAAGAATCGGCAGTTCAGCCAGAGTACGCGACGACGGTCTTCCCAGCCTATCTCGCTGAACCAGATGCTCAAAAGATTTTTCCGCGGCATTCCAGAGGGTCCCATTCGCCTTACAGATATCTAAACTTTTTCACATCTGCTGGCCCACAGGTCGCGGGATCGAACCCCGGCCGCTGCCGCCGCATTCCGACGGAGGCGAAATGCTATATAGAAGCCTGTGTACTTATATTTAGGTTAAAGAACACCAGACGGTCGAAATTTCCGGAGCCCGCCATTACGGCGTCCCTTGTAATAATACAGTGGTTTTGGGACGCAAAAACCCAGCAATTATTAACTTTTCACATCCCTCCACCGAATAATAATAATAATAATATCTGGGGTTTAACGTCCATCCCCCCACCGAAGCTCACAATGTACCGACACCGTTTTTGAAACTACTGATGGGAAGTTGTGTTGTATGTGCACTGTTTGGGCCAGCTAGTGTGATCAATTGTGTAATGTGTTCTGTGGCCACCGCCGCCTCTGTCTTATGTATATAGCATATGGGATGAGGACACGGTCAAGCACACGGATAGTTTTATTCTCATGCGCTCCACCAACGTTAAATAAAGTACTATTTGTTAAAATGTTATTGGGTATAGTTACCGTACACAAAATCACAAGATTTATTTAGTGCGGTTCAAGCGCATTGTGAGTGATTTCTTGAACAATATGTAAATCTGTCCTCTACAAACGGACATTCATTTCACACGTCGACCTCCGTATTTCTTATTTCTGGCCGTGCATGTGCTTAAGACGCAACTACATGCAAGACCGCTACGCGCCGAAAGCACTACTTGCACGAGTGAGTAGTGTATACGTAATTATGCAGGCGAAAAAACACTGTGCAACCGATCTCACGTCTCCCCTTGAAAATCTTAGCAAGCCGCACCCGGCTTTCCGTCGAGGACGGTTGCGTTTCGCGGCGCCGTTGCTTCTCTTTATTACTTTCTGCCTTTCTTCTTCTCTGCAGAGCTCAAAAGGCATTCCGGGCGTTCGTGTTTATCTGCAACCAACGACGACGACGCCTCTCCATTTGGCCGGAATCCAAGGCAGCAGCAGCAGCAGCAGCAGCAGAGGGTCGAGCGCGACGCGCCGGCGATTTCAGCGCCATTTTGAGTAGAGATTTCTCCCCATCGTCGTCACTGCCAACGGCTTCTTGCAACGTTGTTTCGTCTGCTCTGCCCTCGAAACGTCATACCGACAGGGCCAGCGCAAAGGAAGCCTGCTGTGTAGAGACGAAAATTACTCGCGCGACAGCGACGAATCAGCGTGCATCGAATCCGGCTCTTTCAGCTGTTCGAATCGTACGCCGAAGGAGGCCGCGTGATTTACGTACGGCATAGTGACGTCTCAAGTAGGACATGCCTTCAAATACAGCGCGCCGGGCACGATAAACCGCTGAGTTATAACGTGCAACCTCTACACTTCCCAGCTTGTGTGGGATTTCTATGGCGTGCGCGACGCAGGTCTGAGAGCAGTGGTGCGCGTCTATACGCAGTGTGAAACTAGTAAAACCAAAGTTGATTATGCGCTACTCGGACTACGGGAAATTGTGAGGACGATGGCCAAGGGCAGGCATAACGTATAAGGCAAACATGAGCGAAAAGAAGTCGGTTCCAATCAGATAACAGTTGCATTGACTGGGCTCAGCGGTCAGGCGCCTAAACGCACCTATACCAGCACGTGAGGGAAAGGATGATGGAGCCCGTATAGGCAACATCGGCTCACAGCGTCTTCTGGCCGGAAATTCGTGGTAGCACAAACATGAAAAACAAAGGGTTGACGCAGATGTGGACAGAACGTTGTCATGCCTCCCGGCTCCTACAATGTGTGGAAAACATGCACAGCGACTTTGCCTCAGTTCGAGGTAAATACATAACGTATTTGTAGAGGCTACTACCAGATGCGCCACATATACACGAGGCTTCAAGGAGCGCAAGTAAATGGCAGATTCCGAAAAGCATGGGCTACTTGCCCTTAGATGCAATTACAACGTGTGCGTACAGCTGCTACTAGAGGAGCCGCGAGTGCATGCCGTTATTCTGCACGAGTCCTGCTAAAAGCCGCAGAAGTGTTTGCAGGAAAAAGAAAGCGATCACTCAGCAGTACACACGTACCGCTCCTCGTTCTTGCTGATGTCTGTCAACGCCAAGTGGAACAGCGTTTTCTCTTTATTTTTTCTGAAGCTGGAAAATTGGTTTCTGTGCCCATCTGTCAAAACTTTATTTTTTTCCATTACGCCACCGCCGTCGTGTCAGGCCTTAGCCTCATAGCGAAGAAAAAGAAAACTGCGCATCGCCGCCGCCTACCGAGAACACCTACCTCTGCGGCATTGTGCAGTTGGCAGTGCAACCCGGAATTTCTATTAATCTCCGAGGACAGGAAAACAAGTTACAACTAGGCTTATTCCAATCCCGTCGCGAAATCAACCTCAAGTTGAAGACACACTTGGAAATTAAGGCTTTGAGCCACTGATGATTACAAATGGCAAACACACCTGGCTGCATTTGCACAGCAGAGTGAACGGTACGTGACGTAGTGTATGGTCTAGCGACTTCGTGGTTCATAGGGGGCAAAGTTTGTTTATACTCGAACGTAGCAATCATCCGGCAGCGCGCGCACGTGCTATACTGATAATTTCGGCACGTTCTCAAGGCTGGCAGTTAATAGTTACAGGCAAAGCTTCGGCGTTCTCTCGTTTAGTTCGCTTTCAAAACAAGTGATAAACAACTTCTTCCGCGTTCTTTCATAAACTTCATCGCTTCTGAAAACTGAAATTTGCTTAATCTCCAGCGATATAATATGCAGCGATATTTCGAATGGTTTCGAAGTCTTGACGCAATGGTGGCGCCAAGTACGCGCGCATGAACTTCAAGCCGTGAACTTTCCACCCCGCCGGCAGAGAGTCACGAGTGCGCCTAATCGACAAAATTGAAATAACCGTACAATCGAGTAAGTAAAGTCTGCGAGAACACGAGTATGCATATTGTATTTCCCGCGGTCAACAGGTCTGCACGCGTTTCACGTTACAAATGAGATGACATCGTATCACGGTATTAGAATAACAGAGAGCTAAGCTGGTTGGTTAGTATTCATTCTAAAAAGACAGGGCGGGCAAACACGGACGCAAGAAAGAAGTCAGGACGCCACAAACGCCGACTATCAAGAGAGGCACAACGGCGGAAAAGGAAGAAGACACGAAAACTTATCTGCGCATGTCCATGCAATAGGCGAACCTATCAATCGGGCACGCGTGGGAGTCTACGCGGAAGATAACTGTTAAGGCATATGATTTCATCTTTATGCAAGTTAATCGACGGTTGGCTCACATATGCGCTATCACTATTCCCGATATGCCATGCTTCAGTCATCAGGCGCGTTTCTTCATTTCTATGCCGGTACAACACTGCGCATTCATCGTCGTGATTGTGGTGTCCTGACTTCTTTCTTGTGTCCGTGTTTGCACGCCCTGTCTTTTTAGAATGTATTAAGGTATTTCCAGGGTTGGGAAAGACACTGTCAAACACAAAACGCACTTGTAACCGCTGATAACGCATAGAGGCGCCATTAATGCAGACGAAGCTTACGTGCTAACGATGTAATGCTCCCTACAGACAATCACGTTCTCGCTGAGAGTGTCACACTTCGTAAGACGAGACCGTGACATTTCTAGCGAGGTGTTTAGCTTGCAATGTATACCAGCGCGTACGCGGTACACTGACCTCTGTGCGATAAATGGGGCCGCGCGTTTGCAGCGTCAGCGAGAGATATTGCCTTTCACTCCAGTCGACACACAGTAAACAATGAACCCGGAGACCGTGCCATCAACGCGAAACCTGTCAACTTGACCCGCCGTACTCTATAGAGCAGCCCTTGTTAGAGAGGAGACAATTATGATTCTTTGTTTTGCACACGCTGCCGTGAGAAGGGGAGATTCTGTGTGTCATTCATAACCTCGGCGGTGTCGCTGCCTGAGCGAGTGAAAGAAAAAACAGGCAAAACGATGACGCGTTAAACAATTGCACGAAGGTCCGAGCCATGTTTTCAAATAGGCACGCAACATGATGGAGTTCCCTTCATGCGTGAAGCAGTGGCGCCGGCACGAGGACGCCAAGCAAACAGCGGTCCCATACAAGCTGCCAGAAAAGTGAACACTCACGTGCTGACACGTAAACCTTTTGCAAAAAAATGTAAGCAAAATTCTGCGAGCGAAAAGTCCGCATTACGACATGAGGCAAGGTTAGTTGGTGTTCCATGTTGTTAAAGTGAAACAATGAATTAGTGTTGTCTGATAAATTATACTGTGAAAAGCCTAGTGGCGTTAATTTTACCACCATAGAATACATGAGAAAATCAATGTCAATAGAATACATGAGAAAATCGATGTCAAAAGCATCACTTAAATTTCCCGCTGAAATTGCCAAGGGTGACGTCACGGATTTCAAAGGTTTTTTTTTTTCGTATTTTGGCCACATTGGCTCAACGAAAATTTCTAAAACTTGGTATGTTAAGTCTCTGGCTCCCTGAGAAGACAATGTACTTCATTGTTACCGATTAAGAACTAACTGGGCCTTAGTAGGCGCCGTCAGAATTTATGACGTCATGGCGACTGGTGCAGGAACTTCAAGGTGGCGTCGCCAGCCACATTTTCTTTTTGCGCGTTTTCTCGATTACCAAGCGTTTTCTCGCAGCAGGCGTGGTGATATTGGTATTGTGAAGGAGTAACTTACTAATACGAGAAAAATAGCTTTTTCTCTTTAGTGTCCCTTTTAAATAGCGCGACGCGCAATAGAAAATATAGAAAAGAAGGGCACATAGACAAATACCGGTCATAGAAGCTATAGCCTGTAAGTAATTAGCTTTGACGCTAAGGAGTTATCTTTCGTGAAAAGCGTGGGAAGCGATGCGCCCACAATAACCTCTTGTTGTTTGTGATTATGCATAAATTCAAGACGTTGAAGCGATTCTGAAATCGCGCATTCGCTAATAATTAGTTGCATGTCGTCTGCTTCTCCATTCTTCGTCTCGCTTCGCACTGACATGGGCGGAAATTCGCCTCGAGTGTCCGTATAATTGCGACGCAATAAGTTCCATTCGCCAAGGAAATTCATGCCATGAAAGGCTGTCTGTTGAACCGCCGACGCGGAGACTTACGAAACAGGAACTTGTATCTTGTTCCGAGCATACTATGATGTAAGTATTCCGTAACGATACTGCTGAGCCTCTTGTGCAAACGGTGCGCACCCCTAAACGGTTTGCGATATGCAAAGAATGAGACGGAGGCTAAAATAATTGGAACATTATAACCATTAAAGCGAACGTACTCGAACAGGCACTCTTTTTTTCCATCAGCGCAGAGGAGTGGTTTTTTTGTGACCCACAACAACCTGTTATGTACAAGTTCAAGTTGTTTCTTACGGCCTAGCCCATTTTATACGCCTCACGAGCACCACCTGTAATCACCATTGATGGCTCTATATAAACAGCCGCCAAATAACGGGCGTTCAAGGGGGCAGGTGAGTGAACACGGCTGGCGCGACTCTTGGCAGGGGCCATTACGGGCACGAAGAGTGGCCCTGAACCGAGTATGTACACCATGCATCCGCGAAGCTGCTCTCTGCTGTGAAACCTTAAATTAGACGATTACGGTCTCCGCCTGACTTTGCGCAGCTGGTACGTACAGGAGCGTTTAGGCCGCTTACTAGAGCGAGGAGTACCGCCTACAAATGCAGGCGTCGCTCAGAGATCGTGGATGCCGCACGTGCCTCACAGGAAAAAAAAAAAAAAAAAACGGCACTCCGTCGAGGCATTTCGAGATACGAGTTTAATTAGTCGTGGAGTTGCCTTACATACACGGTCCTGCCTGAAACATTAATGAAACTTGGTCATTTGCGTCACCGTTTCACGGAGCTTCATCTTTGCGAACGGCTTTGCGAGCCGTGTAACGCCGCGGCTGCGATGTGACACCTTCAAGTTTAGCTGCATCGTTGCGACGTTGCAACTATGGCGACACCATACTTCATGCCTACGCACTCCCTAATATTTATTTGTAAAGCGATGCATGAAATGCAGTGAGCAGCAAGGTAATAAAATGATGTCGCTAAGTACTTCAAAATGCCTTACGCAGCAGACACGTGCTAATAAGAGCACTCTTAGGTACTTTCAACACAGTCAAATGACAACCCGTCTGTCTCACGGATTACGTTTCGCATATGGCCTGAGATGAGGGACCCAAGACATAGGCTCGCACAAAGTGCAGACATTACAAGTCAGTGCTACAGGCGCGGGGTGAGTGTTGCACAGAAGTCGTTGGCATTGCACCCTCTAAACCAATATGAAAGGGAACACCGAATTTGCGTTCAAGGTTGGCCATTTTCCTTCTGCTTTCTTGCAATCAGCAAACGTTCCATGAGCAGAATTTGTCAACAAAAACGAAGAAATAGCAGCGGGTGAGATTCTGTCATTCGCATTTGGAAATATTCGCTTTTGAACACGCATGAACTGTTCCCTTTCGTATTGTTGTGGACAGTACATGCTGATCAGCCATAACGCCTACACTAGAATCATAGGCGTGCGCAGGGTTCCCCATCAGGGGGGGGGGGGCGAAGGTTCATCGCAGCGCCCCCCCCCCCACCCTACTAAGTCAATGTATGAAGCAGATTTTGCGCCCCCTCCCCATCTGAGATGACTAGAAGGGTCAATGTACGGGGCAGATATTGCGCCCCCCTCTTAGGTGATTAGGGGGGGGGGGGCGCCGCCCCCCCGTGCACACGCCTATGACTAGAATAGTCTCATAGTCGGTCAATGAAAGTTTTACGTTTGAGAAACCTATGGCTGAGGAGCCATGTTTGGCGCCGAAAAAGTTTACGCTGCAAGGAATCGAACCTAGTACAATAACTTTTATCATGTCCTGCATAATTACCAATTACAACGGTCGACGAGCACACAATTTGATAAGGTGAGCAAGCAAATGCCTTCAACGGAGGCGACGAGGACTAGCGCTGCGTCAAATCAACGCAAGCGCGCATGCCGGCGTTGACGCAATCCCAGCGCTTCTCCTCGCACCTGTAAGCACCAGTACACCATGCATTACGACAGCAGTGTAAGCTAAGCAATGGTGAATCTCAGCCTATGCTCCAGGACGGCGTGTTGAGGAACTGTCCTTATACTTACGTTTTATAACGAAGGCAGACTAGGAAGGTCTCGCGGAAGCCATGACCGCTGCGCGATGTCAGCAGACCGTATTCACGGTCGACAACGATGGAGACAGAGGTATCCCGATGGCGTGCAAACACGCGAGTGGAATTTCACACGACCCCCTGGTCGGACTCGCCAACTTGAAACCGGAAAAACGACTCGTACACTTCACAGTGAAATACGTGCGGTGGGTACCACATGCCTCTCGCCGACCAAGTGGCCAGCTGCTGAGCAACGCGCATCGGCACTGCGAATACCCCGGGCACATCACGCGGCGGTAACGCGAGCCGACCGCAACAGGACGCAGCCTCTCAAACATGCCCTTCGCACGGGCGGTGGTCCTCCGCGGAGCAGCGCACGCTCTCAGATAAGGCGCCGTGGCTTCGCTCCGGACAGCAGCGTAGCATGTAGTGCACGCGCATTTCCGACGGGCCTCACCTGGGCCCGCCAGGGGTGGCGGCGACCGCCGGTTCCAAGTCACGACTGCTGGTTCGCTCCGTCGCGCACGGGCACGCGTCGGGCGTAAACAGCGGCAATACATAGCGGCGAAAGCCGCGACTACGGGTTTGGCGATCGCACGCCGTGCCAGTGGTAGTCGTAAACAAGACCCGGACGGCCGCTTACCTGGCTGCTGCCGCCGCTGGCCGTGGTGGCGCTCTAGTGGAGAGGGAGCCCCGGCCTTGTGGTTGTCGGGTGGGGGGCCCCCATCGAGAGTGCTTATCGCCGCGGTTTTTTTATCCCGTCGCCGAGGAAACTATCGGCCGCTGATGCGTCGTGCGGAATGGCGTCGCTCGAGGGACGACGAGCGTAGACGGAGAGGCGTGCTACGAGACTGGCTGCTGCGTCTTGCGTCAGCAGGAAAAAAAAGCGGTCGGGCGTCGGGCAACTGTGGGACGCGCAGGGAGAGGGAACCGGTGCCACCGCCGCGTCGGCGTTGCGCGTCCCGCCGACAGAGTCGGGCAACGAAGAACGCGGGCTGCTGGGCCGGCTTCCCACCTGCGGCGGCGGTTCGCATGCGCCGCGTTCTTTGCACCGCGACACGAGGGAGAGCAAAACAAAGAAAAAAGAAAGAAAATGTAGCTCTCGTTTTCACGGCCCCGCTCTTTCGCTGTCGACCGTGAACTTTGGAAGCACGGTTTGACCTGCATGGTCCGATTTCAAGTTACCGCACTGCCATCTGAAGTGTTTTCAACCAAAACAGGTGTCCGCCGTCTTTCTCACTTGATAAGCACGAGTACGTTAATCAGACACTATAGCGTAACCGGAGGTTGAGTTAGGGATTTCACCCCCTGCATCCAAACTTTTTCACTTTTTATGTCTATATTACCTGCACACATAGCCGTGCGCAGGGTTCCCCATCAGGGGGGGGGGCAAAGGTTCATCCAGCGCCCCCCCCCACCCTACTCAGTCAATGTATGGGGCAGATTTTGCGCCCCTCCCTCTTAGGTGATTAGGGTGGGCGGCCGCCCCCCCCCTGCCCCCCCCCCCCCCTGTGCGCACGCCTATGCCTGCACACATACAAACACACACACGCGCATGCATATAGAAGGGTTAGACACCCATCCCTCAAATAAAATGCTGGCTATGCGCTTTCAGACACCTTTAATAAACAACCAACAGATCATTATTCGCGTCATTTTTTTCTGGTTACACAAGATCCAAGATGAACTTTAAAGTCCGCGTGATGTGTGTTTACGCGGAACTCCTCCCTGCACGGTAAATTCCCGCGTCTCTGCGCAAACTAAAGCATCGAGATGTCGACGCGCCTGCACGATTCTGCATCGCGTGTATGTAAGCAGCGGGAACAAAAGGACGAGAGCGTGATAGCACCGTCGACAGCATGTTTCCCTTGGCACCCGGGGCTTTCAGCACTCTTTCTCAGCGAAATGCGTCGCGCGCGCTCGTAAAACGCGACATGCGCTTTTCGGCGCCTTTTCAAATGCTCTCTCCGTGACAACAGCCGCCCCGCGACAGAGTGCCGCACTGGTCGCGAAGCCCCATTTTGTAGGTAGTAATTTTTTCGCGAACCTCGGACGCTCGCGCTTTCTTGTAATCGCTGAAACATCGGAATGTTATTACAGTTCCGAAAAGAAAGACCGTTGCACAATGCGAGTCGTCGAGGAAGAAAGAAGCAAACTGCGGCGGACAGAATGTAAAATTGTGAGAACGACATCGAGGCTCCTCAAAGTCGATCGAGTCTGATCGCGGAGTTCCGCATTCCTGAGCGATGCGGGCGGTGCTCCCCCGACGGAGGGGGGCGAACAAGACGAGGCCCACCTGCACAGGCCTTCTGAGGGAGGAGTGTCGTCAGATATTGTGCGCCGCACGGCCGTAGAAAAGGCCGCCGTTGCTCCCTGGTTGCCCTCGCCTCCTCCCTTCGGATTTGCCAAGCGGAGCGCTCGGATCGTTCGCTGTTCTTTATGGCCACATCGCGCGGGGTGTTGCCTCGGCGAGACCATCGAGTGTGGCGCGCATATGCGCGCGATCCTATCTTGAAGAGGGGGCCGCTCGAGCGCACCCTTCTTCGGGCTGCGCTAGCGCCTTCGAAGGCTGCTACATGTGCTTCTCAGCGGAGTCATGGGAAATCAGTGCCGCCGGGGCCAGACTCGAAGAGTGCGCGCGCGTTCGCTGCTCAAACACGAAACGTGCCCGCGAAAAGATAGATATCGGCAGATTCGGCCAGCGCCGTAGGAATAAACAAGAAAAAAATAATAAAGGGCCAGCACGCGGGCTTTCGAAACGAAACACTCTGTAGGCGTCACACAACCGAGTTTTGCATAAGTTGCCAGAGGAGGTTACCAGAGCTGGAGACTTCGTTTCCCGGCGTGGTCTGTGTGTGCGCACTTTCGTAGAATGCCTCGCTCCACTTGGACGTATGCAAAGATGCGAAACAGGGAGGCGGTTTCGTCTAAGTTACGCTTTTTTTTTTTTTATGGGGGTGGGACAGTTTGCGCGTTAGAACAGACGCTAGAAGGGAAGTAGCGGGTTGTCAGGTTACGCATGACGTAGATGGGCTGCGTTACTACTACCACAGTCCTTCTGCCCATCGCAGCAAAAAACGATAACGGGACCTTGCGCCCATGAGATATGTATGCAAGATCACTATCACATTCCCTTTGATAGTTCCTAACTCAGCTGCCGTTGAATAAGCAAGTAAACGCGCGGACGGGCTTGCAAAGCACGCGTTTCAAGGCCATTAAAAGGGGCACCTTCACGTTATCCACGTGCTTTGCGTTTTTTTTTTTTTTTAGTGTAAGAACGAGCGGCTCGATAGCACTATAATGCGCACATGCGAATTGTGACTCAGTCACTTCGGAAACTACTAAGAGCAAGCATGCAATTCTTATTATTATTCACAGTGGAAGCCATGAGACGATTGTGCCACCTAAAAGTACAACACTGCGATGAAGGGTGCTTTACAGAAATAAATTTCAAGCATGACTTAAAATAAAGCACTTGATGAAACGGCCATGACACTTCTCGAGAGCAAAACGTTTACTTGGGTGAGTTGGTATATAACGAAGAAGTAAAAATGTTAGCGCATAAAAGAGAACATAAGAAGTAAGTGGATACATTAGCGCCTGTCCTGCGTGCTCAGTTCTTATTCACGCATTACCGCGCTAATTTCTTTCGTTTACTTTTCGTGATTAATTCGTTGATCGACCTATGTCCTCTTCTCGACCCACAGCTCAAGAATACCGACGTTCAAGAACCTGCACATTTGTGAAGCGAAAAAGCCCTATCAATAAGTTCTACTTTCCGCCTTTCTTGAAGCGCTCTTATATCTTGTCGCTCGAGACATACTTGACCTCAAAGTCGTATCCGGGCAAGATTATAGACTGTCTCTGCATTCGTGCAGCTGCCGTGCTCGTCTATGAGTAAAAGGGACACTGAAGAGAAAAACGTATTTTCTCGTATTAGTTAATTATTCTTTCACAATACCCAAACCACCACACCAGCCGCGAGAAGACGCTTGGTAAGCGAGAAAATTCGCTAAAAGAAAATGTGGATGGCGACGTCACCTTGAAATTCCTACACCAATCGCCGTGGCGTCACAGATTTTGACGGCGTTCGCTAGAGCTTACGTATGTCCTGACTGGCAAAAATGAAGTGCGTTTTCCTCTGAGGGGGCCAGAGACTTAACATACCAAGTTTCAGGATATTTCGTTGCGGAAATTTCGACGCGACATTAGAAAATGACACTTTGACCTTGATTTTCTCATCTATTAATAAGGCTATGACAGTGAAATTAGTGACAGTAGAGTTTTCAGAGTACAGCTTATCAATCTTAACTTATTCACTGTTTTGCTTTGTGTCACTCCTTTCATCCAACGATAAAGTTCACGTCCGAGACCTCAGCTGAGAGCATCAACTTTCTTGACACAACCATATATCTTGAGAATGGTATATTAAAGACTACGCTGTATAAGAAACCATTTGACAAGCAACAATACCTAGATTATACTAGCCATCACCCAAAACATTGTAAACAGGGCATTTTCAGGAGCCGAGCAACAAGGTTACGTCGCATATGCGTAGAGGATCAGGATTACGTAAACAGACTTACTACCCTAAAAGAAACACTAGCAAACAGAAGCCATCCAAACGCGTTCCTTCATAAGGCTTACACGGACGCACTAAAACTAGATCGCACTGAGACACTCAAACCACGCCCTAAAACCACAACAACAACAACGCCTCTTCTCACTACAAAATTTTCCAACGCACTTCCGAACATAAACAACATCCTCGCAAAATACTATCCGATTCTAACAACCAACCAGAAACTTAAAAAAATCTTCCCCGAACCGCCTAAGGTTGCCTACAGACGCAACGCCAATTTTAAAGATATGCTCGTACATGCAAAACTCGCAACAAAAACTACACCAACGTCTGGACCCTGTGGGCGTCCAAGATGTTCTACGTGCAAACATATACAGCCAGCCACCAACGTAAAAAGCACAGCATCCGATTACCTTCACAAGGTAACATCGAACTTCACGTGCACCTCAAACAACCTGATCTACTGCATTGAGTGTGCCACCTGTAAAAAACAGTACATAGGCGAAACTGGACAACCAATCAGGGGCGGATCCAGGTGCCAACTTTGGGGGGGGCGGTTCCTTCATCTGACCGGGGGGGGGGGGGGGGGATGGTAGGGTAGGGATGAGGAGAGACAGGCACTGCAGGCAGGCGGGGGGGAGGGCTGACACGTGCTTTAGGGGGGGGGCGATCGCCCCTACCGCCCCCCCTCTGGATCCGCCACTGCAACCAATTCATGTAAGACTGAACGGCCACCGCGCAGACACAAAGCACAACTTACCAAAAGCAGTAGCCAGCCACTTCAATCAACAAGACCACAATTTCGATCAAGCCAAACTTTACATTCTACAAACAAACTTCCGGTCACCACGTGAGAGGAAATACATGGAATCGTATTTGATACACAAATTTCAATCCCTACACCCATCAGGAATAAATCTAGCTCGTGGTAATTTGGAATCGTTAAAAGCCATAGCATGATTCCTATAATATTAAGAGACATGAAGTACGCTCAGCTTTCAAAAACCTTAACCTTTTCGCAAAATAAAATCCCGACCAGCTCCCATAATACACTATCAATATTCTTTTTTAATATCTCTTAACCTTGCATGTATAAATGTGCACATACGTGTAGATATTATTCTCTTAAGATGTTTTCATTTTCTAGTGAATCCGAACCACGGTTTCCTTCCCCCTTTCCGCGCTCCAAAGGCCGCTTCTGGCCAGCATTGTCACAGCCCTCGCTTTCTCAGGAAGTTCTACGAGTCTTATTCCGATTGTTCCCCCCCGGCCGCCCCTCGTTCCTTTCAACTTTTTTTTTTTCCCTCTTAGTTGACGGGCGCCCAATTCTTGGAAGCCACCGACGACACTGCATGCATATGCCAGCCAATTACTTCACCCTCTTAGTTGACGGGCGCCCAATTTTTGGAAGCCACCGACGACACTGGATGCATATGCCAGCCAATTACTTCACCCATTAAGCAGGAGCTTGCTTTTCAGGCAACCCTTTCAATATCACTTAAAGTAGGCAGGCGGCATTTTAAACGTACGCCGCCCGAGTACCTTCCTTTTTTTTTTTTTTTGTCGTCTGTAGCTGCCTTCCCCACCACCTTCTGCAGCTCCTTGGCGGACATTTAAACGTAAGCCGCCCGGTTTTTCTCCCCGCCTGTAGTTCCCTTCCTCACCACCTTCTGCAGCTCTTTGTGATGGCTGCACTCGCCCTCTCGCTTGGTTGTACCCCCCCCCCCTTTTTTTCCTTTTTTTTTCTTTCTTTGCAGCTACCTTTAACTCTGACATGGCAGACCCGAACGTGTTTGCAAACTCTCTTGAAATGTGGCAAGAGCTTTACTCCTCTGCTTTAGAGTTTCTCTCTTTCCAGGCATCAATTACCAACAGCAACAGACGCGCCGCCGCTGACATGACGTCATCACTAACCCCATAAAACTAACACGCCAGGGATGACAAGGCGCCTTTGACAAAGATAGGTCCCCTATCGAAACGTCGGCCAGCCTGATCTGAGGCACTTTCTCCTGTTTTGAAATCTATAACGTGTATCCATCCGTCGGCTCCCTTCTTGATCTTGGACTTTTGAGTATACCAGTGGTTTGTGGTCCATGAACACAATAAATTTCCGTCCGCGTGACAAATTCTTTTACGCCGTCCACTATATCTCAAAGCTCCTACTCTAGGGCAAAACGACGACGAGGTCACTTATATGAGGATTACTTAAAATGAAAATTAGGCGATTTAGCGCTGTTTAATAACTAAAGGAGCCAAATCTTCCCATAAGTCCTGGTTCATTGCTTGCAACATCAACATTTCTGGTTTTTGTGTTCGTGCTATAGCTTACTGCAAAAAAAAAAAAAAAATTCACATTGCTTGTATAACTGCACGCACGTCGTGCCACGAGATATAATGAATGCAATCGAGCGCAAACCTTCGTTTTGCTCTCGAAACTTGGGCCAGGTGTATTAGTCCTACATTTTACGAGAAAAAAAAAAAAAAAATGACGTCCTCCTATCGGAAATAAAGGTCCGCTGCGCAGTTTGGCTCGCGGTTTCCTCGGAACAACAAACGCCCGCTTGTCTGACGTCTACATACTGTTCAAGCGTTTTGAAGTAATAAAAGATGAAACTGCGCCTGCCATTATTTCTTTCCTCTCCGAAACAACAATCGCTACCGCACAAGCCAGCTTTCGCTCACGTCAACGCACGCAACACGCCATTCTACTTCGCCTCTGTCTCGGCAGGCGCATATTTTATTTATCTTGTTTTGTCGGTGATCTTATTCTTCAAGGCCGCTGTCGCTACGTGCTGACGCGAGAAACGTTCTCAGTCTCCCTCTCTCACATACACACCCACAAATGTGTGTGTGTGCGTGTATATATACATTGCTTTTCTGTATGTGGCGCAGAAGCCCTGTCCCGTGCAGATTATTTTTCTCCGCTCCAGCCATTACTCTCCCTTGACAAAATTATTGATTGATTGATCGGAGTTTTCCGAAGCCGCGTGCCGGCACCGACGTTCCTTTGTGCCCAGCTCAGCCGTTTCTTCCTCACTCGTGGCACCATCGATATTCGTCACTGTTTAGCGTGACTCGGGCACCGATTAGGCCGCTTCTCGTGATCAGGGTTGAGAGCGCGCGAAAAGGGGGGGGGGGCGCAGCACCGCTCACTTCCAGCCTCGCTTTAAAATCAGATCAGCTCACACCGGTCGCCGGCGGTGTCGCCAGCCGCGAAGCAGCGCCCCCGCAAGAACTGTCGTCACGCGGACGCCAAACAAAGGGTCGAAATCTCCGTCCGCTGGTCGGCGTTATGCGCGGCACGGGACGCCAGCAGCGAAGTCTTGAGACTCGAATGGCAAACTCGCTGATTTTTTCAGTATTTTACACTCGACGCACGAAGTTGGCCGCGTGTAGTTTTGCCTTGGTTCTTCGCGCCACTTTTATGGTTGCCGTTGATGTTCATTAATGTTTGTTCGCCCTATGCTGACCAAGGTTCCCTTTATTCAAGGTAGTGTGAGTCTTGCTTCAACGTACACATACCCGCTACACAGAGACTTCGAAACTATACAGGACTGCAATAGCAATAATTTCTTTAACGATATGGAGACGCAGAAATAAACTTTCTTGACGCCCCCTTTAGTGCAGCGACACTTTCACTTATGCAACTCTCGCACATTGTTAGAAATGAAGGACACCTACACCTTTCTCAACAGCCCATGGTCAAAATCGCACCTTTTATACCGTGAACTGTAACAAAAAATAACTATACAGAAGTAATACTGATCAAGCTTAACAATCTGCCATATGCATTACAACTGATCAATGCCTGTAATTTCTATCCGTGTTCTATTCCTTTTGCCCGTGGTTATCGGCCTATGTGGTACCCTCGTTGTTTCTGGGACCAGCTGTACGATAGCACAACGAATGGTCAAAAACGAACAGAAGTGGCTGCAAGGAATCTTGTACGGCACAAGGGCCGTGTTCCATCCGATTGTAAACGTTTCTTAGCGTCCCCCGTCCGGTTGCGTGGGCAATATGGGTGACGCGGCTCCGCGCTAAGCAGTGACGAAGTGCGAAAAGAATGCAAAACCTAACACGGGCCGAGCTCTGTTTGTAAACGTAGTGACAAAGGTCAGCACAGGGGAACAGGAAAGCGAGAAATATACGAGAGCTGTTGCTGACATTTATAGCTGTACTCTTCTGAGTAAATGGAGACAATAGCGGCAGAGAGAGAGAGAGATGTGATGATAAAAGACGGACAGAAGGGAACGCGCTGTTACGATGGAGACACGTATGCGATACATCTCTCGGACACCGCAAATCCACTTACAGATCAGGCGCCCTCTCTATACCCGCGCGGACGCAGCCAAAGAGCGTTGTCTGCTGTACGCGGGTTGTGGCAGCAATGGCAATGTGCTGCGATCCCTGCCGATGTTCTAAACGTAACCGTCGCCAAGTAGTCTTGCTTTCGTTTCCAAATGATGGCTATTGCTTACAGGAGATGAGCCACAGAAGCGGACGGTAACATAAATACGCACATAAAAATATAAGGAGTAATAATAATGAAAATAGGAATTACCTGTAAGGAAAGCAGCAACAATAACGCCATATGTATACACACATAAGCTATAAACGCTATATGAATGGGAAGTATGCGAGGTCGTACCTTCTGCTGATAAGCGGCACAGACCAGCTCGTGCTGCATAATCCAGGCGCACAACATTTTGACGTCCAAATTGTGATTGTGACGTCAAACATCCCGGGGCGCGGACAGGCACACAGCGACGCGCTTCGAGCTGCGTCACCGCGTTGTCTGCCCGCGCATTGGGACCAAGCCAGCTCACGCGGAAACTGTGAATCATGTCTTACGCATTGCGGACGCGACCTGAAGACGGGCGCCTGTGGTGTTTGCAGTGCGCGCCCGTCCGTAACCTGGTAATCAGCGGATGGGCGACGCGGACGGCACTTCCGGCCATGTGCTCGCCTGTTGCTATTAATAGAAGTGACGTCTGTGGGTCACTTTCAGCGACGCTACCGGCATGCACGAGGAAATGGCGGTGAGGGCAGGGGGTGTGATTCGGACGTCCGTCGCTGGACATTACAATGCCGAAAAGCGGAAGTGCGCATGAAAGCGACTAATACGGAGGCGCGTAATACGCGCGATAGATGCAAGTTACCAAAGGCACCTCACAGATCTATAGCGTTTGACTAGTGTTTGCATTTTTGGCAATTATATATGGTTATTTCACAGTGTATAATTTGCAAATTACTCGCAGCATGTCATGTATTTACGTGATAATTTATGTACATGATGTATGTGCCACATTCTTGACTTCAGAACTTCATGTAAGGGGACATTACACTTCGTATTTTCGAGCCGTCAAATTAAGAGTGTCATGGTTGCGCTTCAAATTGTATACTGTAAGTGGTAAGTATTTGTTAGGTTCTGGAATTTTGAACCCTGTATGTATGTTCGACCCTTCCAAGAGCTAAGGAGTAGCCGGCGCCTTATTTGTGCGCCAACATCTCCTTATATCATGTCAAAAAGAAAACGTTCATTTTACAGTTAACTTCCCAGCACAATGAGGTTGTACGGTTGTACTTTTTCCTTCTTCACAGTCATCATCATCATCATGGATCAAATCTACTGCAGTACTACCTCTCTGGCCGCTTTTCCGTGGGAGTTGTATGGCTTTTCTAAACTTTGTCTTGTATGGCCTTTCACGTGAGACTCCAGAGTCCTGTTCTAGTTTCATTACACTCAAGGTTGGATAACTTAATTGCGAACTGTACAGTTCTGTCACTTTCAATATGCCATTGAAATTGCTAAAATCATTACCCTGCTTTTCCTTTACTGCGCCCATTTTGGTCCCTTTGGCAGTTTCCTTTTAGCTGCATGCTTTGATGCTGCCACTTTTCTTTCATTTGTTTACCGCTGCCTCTATCTTTTTGACGTTAGAATTCCGTATGTCCCCGACTTCCTTCCTGGTAACGAGCTTTGACAGTTCAGTAAATTGTATTTTATTCTTTAGGTAGCCACTTTCATCAGTTGTCTATTATTATGTCTTTCGTGATTTGAGAGCGCTTGTTTCCTTCTCAATTGGGGCTTTACCTCCGACTTCAATTGCTGCTTCCGAAAACAGTCTAGTTACTTTTTCTTTCGTTTCCTCTATTTCGTCGTTTTCTTCATGTTCAAAAGCATCGTATTTGTTCTGCAGGGCAATACTAAATTCATCTTTGTTTTTTTTTTGTTTTTTTTTACCCTGCACTGTACACAAGGACGACGACAGCTCGGCGGGTCATTTGCTTCTCGTGTCTTCCAGTAATTGCACCCTTGGCGTTATGGTGGCGTGGCGGCCTGGCACTTCCTTTGCGGCGTCACACGTGTGTGCCATGTCGAAGGATCACCGCAGCAACAAGGCGTACCGCGTTTCTGCGCTGAAATGTTTCGTTCGTTCCGTCCTTGTGGGTTAGTTGTGACAGGGTCGTTTCATTAGCGTAAAAGTTCGCCGGGGCCACGTCGGGAGCGCCGTACCGGAGGTAATACGGATGCACTTTGAAAAGCAGGCGTCTTTCTTGTAAAGGCGCGTATACGATGCCGTGAAGGCGGCCGCCACATACTTATCGGCGTGTGCTCGAGCGCCCAGAGCGGCCACTAACAGCTCTCTCGGCTGTAATTCTTTCTCGGAGGCCCGCGGCGAAGAAAGCGGGCATTGGAAGCATTGATTTTGCACGGCGACGACGGCCCGCCTTCCTCGGTGAGGAGCAGCGCGCTGGTCCGAGCGCCTTTCGACGGCGGCCGTCGTGTCCTCCCGGAAGTGCCGCGCCGCTGCCAGTCGATGCCCCGTCGTTAACGGCCGCTGGCAATTACACAGGCCCACCAATTACGCACGCAGCGACGCTTTTCACTGGCAGCTAGACACGGCCCAAGACAATAGAAGTCCGACGAAGCCTGCTGCTGCTTGTCGGGCCGCCTCGGGCACGGGGGCGTTAGAAAGAAGGGAGCGGGACGAAAAAAGAAGCCAGCGTCGACGACACGTATAGATTCTGCCGTCTCGCTCGAACGGGAACGACTCCCTCCCCCTACTTTTCCCCCCTCCACCTCCCCTTCAGGGCTTCTTTGGACGATGTTTGTTCGCGAAGCAAGCGCGACCGTTCTCGGGGCCATGCACCGCAGAGAAGACGGCGCAGAGCGGCGGCTCCGATGCCTCTCGACGCGGGGCACGCTGTCGAACGAGTCATGACTGTTCCGAAAGCGACAACGCTTGAACTGGCTTGTTACACCTGCTTTGAACGCTTTAAACTTACCTTGGCAGCGTGGTGCTGACGCGCTTGAGTGGTGCTGACTCCAAGATGGCGTTGCAGGTGTGCGTCCGGGGTGTATTTCTCGCAAAGGCCCCGCCTCCCGCTTGGCTACGTCCATCAAGTCAACACGCTCAGTTGACGTTGGGCACACTACCAATCCTGTACCACCATTTTGTCTACACCGGCGATTTCGGACATCGTTTTCAGTTCACTGTTTTCACATCACGTGGCGTACTGATCTTCATTATTCAAAATTCGCGCGATAACGTACGCAGTGTTGTGTATAAAAACAAAATACATATAAATAATGCCAGACCACGATATCTACTTTCACAACAGAGCGAAAACCGGGAATCATTGAATGATAGCCGCAACGCATACGACGAGAGGCCGCTGCTCGACTGTGACTGAGGATTTGTGGCTGGATAGAAACTAAGTGTACTTACAAGACGCAATTATCCTCTTGTGCGCTTTTAGTTTCTATGAAGCCGCAAATTCTGTAAAGATAGGAGCTATCTACGGGCGGTGCACACGTGATGTGTCACGGGTTTTTTTCCCCATATCGTTTCCGAATAAAATATTGTTGTAAGTCAGCACTCGTGTGTCTCAAGCCTCTTCTCTGACCTCGTCTTGTGCGCTTTTAGTTTCTACCATATTTTACCAACATATGCCCAACAGTGACCTCAGTGCTTTGTTGCTGTTGATGAACGCACTCAGGGGGTTCGGTCGCGCTTCAAGATGGCGGAATCTCCAAAAAGCGTGCTGCACTTTCTCTCACAATTACCTCATTTGTACTTATAGTCTGCCTTTTCCATATTTTATTGCACTGGTAATACAATAATTGTCATATTTTTGTATACCTTTCATTTGAAACCTCTTGCAGCTATGTTACTAACAGTTTGCGGAATTGGTTATCATTTACTACTAATTAGCGGTGGCTATCACTGCTGCTAATCACCTACCTGCTACTATTTTAAAGAATCACCATCCTCAGTCCATTCTATGTCTATTGCAAGACGAAGGCCGCTTCCAATGTTCTCCTATTCACTTTTATCTCCCACATTCAGACACTATAATTAACGAAAATTATCTCTACTGATTTTCCTTACTGCGTTGACTGTGATGACAGCCACTACAACTGCATTTTTTTTTTTTTTTGCAGCAATGGTTGTGGCGGACTGGCACAGCTCTTCATGCACATGTGCTGTCTGCGCAGGTTTTCCTGATGCGACAATTTTGCACACGCCGAATGCCGGCTTAAGTGGCAGCTACAGTAAATAGTACGCGCAATCTACTGCATGTTGTATTATATTTGACGTCATATCACCTTTTCGGCTGTCTATTTCCCAGCGTCAACTACATAAGACGATGCACCCCGTGATGCCTCTCAGTTTGGCAAACTGGCACTACTCGAGCGGGAAAGACGTCCACTGCCTGCGCACGTAAGATTTATTTTATTTTTTATTTTATTTTTTTACTGCATCCTCACCTCTTGCTGCCTTGTTGCTCATCGTGGTTTTCACGAAGCCAACTAACGCGGAACTTGCCAAAGGTATAGATGTACTGCTCAATGAAGTTCGGGAGATGCGCCATAGCTCCGTTTTCAATTATCTATGTGGAACTGCTAAGCAAAAGCATGAATCCGTTTCGAAAGAGAATAGGTAATTTCATAAGAAATATGAAACGGTGAACCAACGTGCTGCTAAGCTGAATAACATTCCCGCTTAAATAACGTTGAAATCGAGGGAGTGCCTACAACAACGGGTAAGGGGAGTACTGTACCGCAGTTCAGCGCATCGGAGAAAGTGTTGGTTACGCTATCGTTTGTGCTGACATTGATGTATTCCTCCGGGTTCAAAAAAAAAAAAACGGATTAAATGAGAAAAACATAATTACCCGCTGCTGCTTGGGTGTGAAGAAAGCAGACTTGACCGACAAGGCTAAGATGGACCAGTGGTTTTTAATGAGCACTTGACACCTGAAAACAAGCGCCTCTTTGCTTAGGCACTCGCTCTAAAGAAGAAAGCAAATGTTAGCTGCCAGAATAAACCCACGAAAAAAAAAAACCGAGACAGTCACGTTTTCCGCATTTTTTTTTTAAATATGCGACCTTTCCGTTTTTAAAAAGCTTATACTTTTACGAAGCTTATAAGCATGAGCTTGAACCGTGGCTTTTCACACCGTTAAAAATAAAAAACAGCGAAGTGATCTCTGCACTGCGAATCTGTATGGAAATTGGATTCGATGATTGCTGTCTTCTTGGCAAGAAACAAGGTTTGGATGAATTTATCGTTAACCATCCTCGACCTACCCACAATTCAGCATTGCATATGACTGACTAGTCAGCTCAATTACGAATGAAAACAAAAACAGAATAATCATTGGTGAACAATATATAATCATGGACACTAATGATTCGTTATCAGGGCCTTATTCTTAAAAATGGAAGTGACAGCCTCGAGAACTAGCAACTGATAAAGCAATCTTTAAATGGGCATGACTCAGAGCCAGCGATTTCAAAACTGACCAGTTAGAATACCAAGCTTTGGTCATTAGAGAGAACCCGTTACACCTAATCGCAATAAGCGTCGTGATCACTCCATCTCCATATCACAAAGAATCGGTGTGCTCATTTCTCGTTCGAGTCAGCATGATATCGAGTTAAAATTTCAAACTCATCCCGTCGTCGTGACAAACTTTAATGGCTAGATTTTCCTTCCAATGCAGCTTACTATTGCCAAAAATGTACTCTGATTATGGCAAGCAGGCAGCGTTGTTTTCTTGTTTGCAGCTGAAAATCTGAGCGTTAAATTGCGACTGAAAATCTTACTAGTCAAGCCTTGGTCTTCTCAACTTTTCTTGATAATTTTGCCCCTGCACACTCCGGCTGTCAGACCTGTGAAACTGTGTAGGCGCTGCGCTTTCCGGCCAACAGATACGTAATATCCACTGACCGTTGTCCAATTCATTGACCTGTTTAGCGATTTCTTCATCTAAAGGCTTCAGTGCGCTTACTGTTTCCTCAACAGGAAAGAGAGAGAGAAATGAACTTTATTTTTGACCAGGCTCTTTGTACTTCAGCCCTAAGGTGGGTGGCCTCCTCAGTCCAGGTGGCCATGGCTCGCTGCCGCCGCCCTAGCCCTGGTCACCAATCGTAGCTGGTTGGCAGGGACTTGCGTCACCCGCAGAGCCTCCCACTGGTCTTCTAATCCTTGCTCTGCATTCGCTCCTTCCTCTTCGTTTTCGCTTGGGGGTGACGATGGTGGTACGTCCGGATTGTTCGTGCACCATGTGGCGCAGGGTGCTGCGCGTGTCCGGTGGGCAGAACTTGCAATCCCACCTGTAGGTCCCTGGATACAATGCGTGCATCAATGTTCCGTGCGGGTAAGTTCCGGCCTGGAGTCTTCTCCAGGTCACCGCTTGCTCCCTACTCAGACTCTTGTGTGCTGGCGGGTACCGAGTCTCTCGCGGGGAACCAGGCGGCGCACGCTGCGGTTCGAGATCATGCACGCCGAGCCATCTCCGACACGCAGAGAACACGTACCGACGGCTGTCACAACGAGGATGAACGCATACCGAAGAAGTATTCAACAGGAAAGCTTCAGCTTATTAGTAATTTTCTGTTGCTGTGTTACGCTAACCCGACCACGAGATATATAGCTCCTTCTTTTCCATCTACGGATATTTGTGTGACGTATTGTGTGACGGATATTTGTGTGACGTATTGAGTCGCACATGTTCAGTTATACAACTTAAAGCTAAGTCACAATAGCTCGTGCTGCGATTACAAAACAGAGAAGCTGGAAAATGCTCACTCTTGCTACTATACTTCTTTTTTGCAGGTTGATGACGTACCTTCGTAACTGCACCATAGCAGGCATGGCATCTGCATGGATGTGCACGCAAGGGCAGGTGCACCTCTACCCGGCGGATGGAAATCCGAGCTCGGACCTCGCATGTACCGGATGCGATTCAACCGAAGCGTCATTCCTACCAGATCCGGTTGCCGAGGGGTCCTCGTATGATGCGCTCTTGGAAAGCAGCCGCTTTTGGATACAGCGTGTACTCGTGCCCATCGTAACATTCATCGGTGTCATCGGAAACGCTGTAACGATAGTTATCATGACTAGAATGCGGATGCGCTCGTCCACCAACAACTACTTGGCCGCGCTCGCCATCGTCGACATGCTGTACCTACTGGGTGGCTTTGCGCTCTCGCTCAAGCACTACGAGTTTATTATTGAAAAAGGCCTGTCAGTATATTTGCGCTGCTTTCCCGTTCTCGTCCTCTTGGCAGACACATGTAGCAACTCGTCTGTGTGGCTCACGGCAACGTTCACTGTGGAGCGCTACATCGCGGTCTGTCACCCTATCAGGAGCAAGGTACTATGCACCGAGTCGCGGGCCAGGAAAGCTGTCGTAGGGGTCGTCATCTTCTGCTTTGCGCTTGCTCTACCGACGCCGTTCGAATACGCTCTATTCACGGAGCATGACCCAGTCACAAATACGACCATAGTCAGCCTCAGCTATTCGGAGTTGGGCCGAAATGAAGTGTACAAGAAGACTTACTACTGGTTGACAGTGGTGGTGTTCACTCTGGTACCATTCTGTCTGCTGGCTGTGTTCAACGCGTTTCTCGTGCGTTCCGTGCACATCTCGCGGAAGCAGCGTTCCAGAATGATTCTGGGAACAGACTCCAGCCGCGACAGCCCGGAGACCAAGATTACCGTTATGCTGATCGCGGTGGTCATCCTGTTCTTCGTCTGCCAGCTTCCCACAGCTATCACGCTGCTCTACTCTTCTATCGCGAACCCGGAGGAAGGCAGCCAGCAGGAGAAGCTCATCTTCATTCTGGGAAATGTTTTTAACTTTCTTATGTCGCTCAATGCGGCCGGAAACTTCGTACTATACTGCCTCCTCAGTCAAAAGTACCGGCGCACCTTCCTGCAGATATTCTGCCCTTTTGGTCCGTTGGTGAGGCTCCAGTCAGTTTTGCAGTACACTGGAACCGGTCGTAATCAATCGGAAGACCATGCTACTGCGAGCATCCGCATTTGAGCTCTGTTCGCTCGGTACTTTCCGATTCTCTGGGGCCCATTGACACCCCAATAGTGAAAACCCGCCTGCTTGCTTGCCTGCTCAACGTGCCCGAGGAGCCCACAGGCGGGCATCGAGACAGCGACTCGTCCAACTACCCAGGCTGACCGACGGGTTCCACAGGAGTGTTATTTAAAAACAGTGTTTCAAATTTACCGAAACGGAACCTTATTCCTATAGTTGGTTTTAAACAACTGTAATGCGAAAGATAAGGACAGCCTCGTTTTAGTATTTAAAGATTTTAGTATTTTAGCGTTTGAATATGTGTATTGTTGTTAGTGCCCCTCAAAAAAAATGGGGGCGGGGGGTTGAATATGCTTACAACAGGTGTTATCCTCACTGTAAGAAAAAAAAAATCGAGCATTTGGGGAGCAAGTTTGCCACGCAATTGTAATCGCCATCTACTTCGTGTGCTTTCCTTGCGTTATCACCGCGGTCCCGGCACTTCCAGGTCACGAACCGCCTGTGGCAACATCCCCACCACCGTGCGCAATCAGCGTGACCTAGCATTCTTGATAGGAGAACGGCAAGAGCAGAGTTTTTCAAGATGGGAAACGCGAACAAGCCAGATGGCGATTATTGTTCCGTTTCAGCAATACTCAATTTTTTAGTGCTGGTTTGCTCCTCGGTGTGTCATCTGACTTTTACGCTTGCTGAGCACCCTGTTTCAGAGATGTTACAACATGAGTGAAGTTCGCTAAAACGCCTGATAATCATCTGCTTCAGCGGCCTTCGCGCGACTGCCGTGTCCTAAGGGTCTATGCACCCGGCCCCGAACAGGCAGCGTTTTCCTCCGTATATACGCGAAGAACCTGCGTTCTTTGCGAGGATGCAAGGATTTCTGCAGGTGCGCATTAACTGATGGTTTGATCGGTTACCTCGTTCTTTTCCACTGAAGAACTGCGCGCATGTAGCTTTCCTACATGCTGAAAAAAAAAAAAAGGACGGAATGCGAAGTGCTTTGAGCTGTTACACGTACGCATTTCTTCCACCGAAAAACTTGTGACACTTACTGTATCCACCGGGCAATACGTTGATCGTAAACACAATGTAGATAGCTCCCACCTGGCTGCCAGTAAAATATTTTAACGGGGGGCCTACACATATGTAAAGGTAGGCGGCGACTTCTCAAATTAACGCGAAAGCTGTATGTGTATTTTGGATGTTACAGCGAGTTACGGCATGTTCTCTTGTCAATGTAATATTGAGTCCAGACGCACCAATATGTTTATCGCGCATCGTGATTATGTTGTGCACGAGGCTTTTGAGCGCGCGCAGTGCGTACGATGCATATGTCTTTCTTTTTTTTTTTCGTTGTCGCAGTTGGTGCCCGCTGTCTGTACAATCCCTGCTTTATTGCTTACAACCAATAAAAGTTCAATTTCACCGGCAATGTCGCATGCATACGAACTACTTTTGTTTTCATGCAAACGTCATACCAGTGTGCGAATTTAGTTTCAAAACAAAACGAACAATGCGTGTTTGTCTTGTTTGACATTATAGTGCGACACATACTCTTGTAACTTCCATAGCGTTTCATGTGATGCATATAGCTATTTCGAGCTGTGGGTGTCGCATAGTGACGGGCTTTAATTTGATGGCATGCCCCAACTACTGCGCACGTTCCCTGGATATCTTCACATTATTTGTCAGAACCTGCCCCGTTTATACTGGATGAGCAACGTGTATGTCTTTAAATCTCGTGCAACCTTCGCCGTGACGCACCACGTGACACAGACATCTATTTCAGTTGTTGAACTACAGGCATGCTCGAAAACGACTTTCGCACGTGCGGTCTTTTCCCTTTTTTTAAGCTAATCTTATCCGGATCCAGATCTTATCCGGATCTCGTGCAACCTTTTCCCTTTTTTTAAGCTAATCTTATCCGGATCCATCGATTATAATAATTTCATTTGACTACTTTTGCGACAGCAAGTGTAGAGACACTTCACACGAAAATTAGCCGTTGCCGTCGGTTTGGTGGTATATAAAGTTCAAGTGCGGTAAGATCCTGCGTGAGCACTACGCCACATTGACATTGATGTGTGTCCAGTCCGCGTGGAAGCATGTGCGCCCACACACCGAACAACACGTGCCTTACAGATATCGAGCGCGCAGGTTGGCAAGTAAATCCCCTGATGCGAATAAACTCGGAAATTTGCGTTCGTCCCGCCCATAACAGACGTCGCCGTGAGGTCTCCAATGGCATCTTCATCTCATGGGGGGAAAAGGTAAGCTAACGCGGCATACAGCGCCCGCACGGCTCGAATGTTTCGCTTTTCCTGTTGAGGCTTCACCATGGCTTTCCTTTCATAGCCCTGTCGATAAGCGGATATGATTTGCTACTGCTGAAGTTAGCTTGGGGGGACTAATTTCTAAAAATCGGTTAATCAGGGTTTAAATTTCTTTTATAAACTTGGTTTTATGGGATTGAACATAGCTACTAAGGCTATGTGAGGATGCCGTAGTAGAGAGGTTCAGATAATTTCGACGACCTGGGGTTACTTAATGTGCACTTATTCGCACAGTACAAGGCCCACTATCATTTCGCCTCCATCGAAGTGCGACCATCGTGGCCGGGATCGAACCTGCGTCTTTCGGGTCAGCAGCCGAGCCCCATAACCAGTGAGCCACCGCAGTGGCCTGTTTGTTATGAACTTGAGCACGGTATATGTTTACATGTAAACGTTGGAAATTATGGCATGTCCGTTTCTTTAATGAATAAATAAAGAATCTCGCGTAGTTTGGTATCCATAGCTTGCACGTGACGTCATGGGCGCAAAACATGGCTCCAACATGGCGGCTTAGGTGACGTCAAGAAAGTATAATCATGCGGCGATTAACCTGCTTCAGTGTGATAACGAAGTCGCTGGAACGTTATTGGGTCTCTGTGCGGGAATAACGAAGGAACCAGCGTGCGATCTAATAGATAACACTAACGTGACATAACAAAGTTCATGTCGCACCATGTTGGTGCTCCAACGTGATTGTTTCAGGGACGTCAGTGCAAGCCATCTGTATTAAAGAGGAGGCAAAGAGGGAGAGTGTCTTTTCTGACGGTGGCTCTCGCCTTCTCGTTGGATGGTATAACTCGATTTCATTAAACAAGTTAAAGTTTGGTGTTTGACGGGCCAAATCCCTGATATTATCATGAGGCACGCCGTATACATAGTGGGAAACGCCGGATTAATTTTTGACCTTCCGGCATTATTTATTGTGCGCCCAAATTACTTCGATACCCGGCCACATCGGCTACACTTTGATGAGGGCGACCTCGTGGCCGGGTTTCGAACCCGCGTCCTCATTCTTAGCTGCTCAACGTGACGCCACGCCGGCGGCTTGACTTCACAACGAAAGTGCTGATCGTGATGCTGACGTTATGCTTGACGCGACCGGGCCGGTCGCTTTCTTCACTTCGAAATCGACTTTCGGGGCTTAGTTCTTTCGAAACAAGATTGAAAGCCAGTGCTGCCATCAAGATGAGCGATCACGCAGAGATGTCATCTATTTTTTTTATATTTCGTAAGCTTTTCCAGAGCCAGGCGGAATAAATAAGCCACGTAAAATACACACAGCAAACGTTTAATATTTTCTATAGTTAAAAGTGAACGCAAGTATAATTTTCTGACTAATCACACTTTGGAAAATAGTATGAGTAACTCAAGACGACTAAGAACGAAATGCCGCAGGTCTCATTTGTCCAAGAATGTACTGATATTTTTAATGCTTCGTTAAATGCTACTTTAAACACGCTGTTTTTATGTCCCTGCTAATTGTGAATCAATTGCTATCCTCTCCATTTATGAACCTCCTAATCACCTCTGAATGTGTTTTAGTCTGTGGGCAACATTGATATTTCGTCGGTAGCATCTTTGAGGTGACCAATATCACTGCGTGAAAGGTGTCCATTGTCACGTATACTATACTTCTCCAAATCTTGTGCTCTGGCTTTGCAGCCTGAAAAAAAAAATGTTACAACCGTTGTGATCGCTGAAAGGAATGATATCTTTGTCAATAGCCTCTACAACTTTTGCATTGAAGATTTTGCATTTAACATAATAACAAGCACTGCTCATTAATTATTATCTTCGAATTACGCATATGTAAACGAAATAACTACCTAGTTGCTCAAGAGGACAGTCGAAGATACTACGTTGATTACATTCTCGTAAAGTACTCGTGGATCTTTTCAAAGCTTGGCACAAGTTAACTGAAACGCCGTGTATACAGCCAAATGCTTTCTTTATCGTTAACAGAACGCTTAAATATTGCGCGTGGATTGTAGGGACGGTCCTACCTCTCGAGCTAGATCACATTAAAAAGCAAACATTATTTACGCGAGAAATAAAAATGCATCGTTGAGCAGTTGACAATCATCAGCTAATTCAATATTAAACGAATTATTTTACGGCGCATGCTGAAATTCTAACTAGTCGATTCGCGTAAGTCACATCCACTTCCCAACAAATTCTGAGGATGACATACGGGTATCGAGATAAGCGTTCCCCCAAAGTGTGTGGCAAAATACAGCGGATGTGCCTTGGGAAAGCATTGCAGCTTCAGCTCGTAAATTGCAATATGTGCTCTGAGGTAATTAGTTTATCATTAATAAATTATTCATTCTTTTTTCTTTTTTTTTTTTTTGCTTAGGCAAGTAATATTTGTGTCGTCGAGCAATATTATCTCAACGTCTAGGTTGGCGCTATACGCCCTCAGATTATTTGTGAAGTTCTCTAAACTTAAAAAATATATAAGATAGAGCCCTGCGGTTCATGGACACATACAAGATAGTCGGAGGCACGACATACACGCGTTGTAAAACACACAAGCATAAAACAGAGCGCGTGTTGTAGATCTCTTGTTCCCTCGTGTATGTCCACTTCTATATATAATGTCAAAAACAGAAAATTCGTCAGATGAAGTGGGCAAGGTACTTTTCTTGTCCGTGGTTTCCTTGTGCTCGAATTCCATCGGGATCTCGAGTATAGCTCCAACGTTTTTCCCATTCTCTGCTGCTTTGTTCTGCCAGGATCATACATCTTCCGCGACGTGCGTACTGCTGCTTTTTTCTTTTTTATGGCGATAAACGAAATAAGAAAATAAAATAGAAGCATACGTTCATCTCCGTATACCGAGCGTATAGTTGCGTGCTATTTTAGCCCGCGCAAAGCGGTCGAATAGCCAGTGAGGGAGCATATATTGCACGAAACTTGACTTTCCTTACCTATAGGCCTGCAGTAGAATCGCCTCACTGATGTTCGAGGGATTCTTAACAACACGCCTCACCGCCCGAAGCAAGATCTGAAACATGGCCACTTATAAACGCTTCCTCTTAATTCAGACTCCTCGCAGAGAATGCAACGCCGTGCAGTGACCGTTCCTCCGTTTTCATCGTATATACAGGCAGACACGAGTGGAAGGGGCCGTTTTTGTTTCCCCCCCCCCCTTTGTTACTTCTATCATACTATAATTTTCGCTTTTCTGTAATGGCCTTCTTTCAGCGTTCTATTCGCGCCGTCTCTTTCTCTCTATACTGGCTCGCACGACAGATACAAACACAACTTCGAGAAATAAGTAAGAAATTATGCCGAATATCCGTTAAAGGAGAAAGACTACATTAGCGTGGGTTCTGCGTTAGTTACGTCAGACGTCTTGCTTCCTTAAGTCGCATTCAAGCTTCTCGCGCTGCCGCGCTACCCTGGCCCAGCGCCCTTGTTATTCGAACGGCGTTACTCTTACAATGTTAGGCATAACTTGTAATTACTGTGTATCTTGTTACACCGCCACTCATATATCTTTCATTCAAACGGCGTTTCGTGTTATAACAGACATACCGAGAAAAGCAGCGGCGAGCTTTGAATCTCTTTTACATATTAATCGCGCAGCAAAAGATGAAAAACGAACGCCGAGTATCGCCTTGTGCCGTATGCTGCGACACGAGATAAATAATGATTCGGGAGTGATTCGAAACGTGTTGGATCAGTCGCTAAATACACTCGGAGATAATGCACTTTGCAGCTTTTAAATGATGCATCTGCGTATGAGAACTGACACTGTGAGCAGATGAGACGATAAAGAAAGAATGAATGACTAAATGAATGAACGGGGGCGGTAACCGGAACGGTTGCTGCAGGGATCTTTCCAGGGTGACGGAATATATCCTTCTTTGAAAAAAAAAAAAAAAAAAAAGAAAGAGTAAAGGGGTGACATAAACAGCTTGGATCCGTCGCCCAGGCGCTTTCAGAAGCCGCTGAGGCTCGTCGACTAACACCGGCAGGGAAAAGTATCGCAAGAAAAGCTTGGTCAAAATAGAAAGCCCGAGGTGCGGCTTGCAGCCCTGACTCCCATGCAAAATGAAACGGATTTGCGCGCGCTGACCGCCCAGTGCCCGAAAGGATAGCCGTTGGGCATAATGCATCGGGCACCGAGGGGAAAAAAAAAAGGGGGGGGGGGGATTATATGCGGACACGTCGTGTAAGCTACGCGGGACATGTGTTTTGCTAGCGTGTTCCATTTAGCATGCAGATAAAACGATGCGGCTTGATGGAGGCCCTTGAATAATTTGTCCGTAATAAAGGGGGCAGCTGTGCGGCACGCGCATACAGAACGGCCCTGCGTGCGCCAGCTTGGGAAGTGAAGCGTGGCGCGGCTCTTGCTTTTTTCTGGACGCCGCGCAACCCACCGCGCGATCGCCATATTTGCGCGATCAGCTGGCGCCGTTGCGAGACCACTTGTTCGCTGAGCTGGGACGATAATGAAAGCTTTGTCGTCGTCAGCAAGGCTTACTTTGAATATGTGCACGATGCCTGGGCGATATCGTCTCATCTCCGTTTTGCGTTTCTGTTCCCCCCTTCGTGCAGAACAAAGGATCTCTCAGCATTTACGCGAGAGCCTGAGCACGGAGCACGTGGTTTCGTATCAGATCTGCGTTTTCTTGCGAGAGCTAGCGTATTGTTTCCTTATACATGAAACGTGATGACAGAAATAGTGCTTTTAATTTCTGTTTGCTTTAGCCATAGATGCAGCTTTATATCATAAAGTTGTCACTGTCGCCTATCAGCGGTTCTGCAGTATAGATGACACCTGCTTTCAGTTATGCTTTTCTGGCATATCATTCGAGTAATCGTTCGAAATATTGCATATAAAGCCAAGAAAAACAGCCGAGAAAAAAAATAATGGGAACGTTTATTTCATGCCAACAGACGAGTTAAGTAATGATAGAATATTGACGGAAGAGACCGCACCACATTCCGCTGCTCAAGTAATCCCTGGCTAAGGTATACTCTCGTAGGCATTCTTCCGTAGGTACCCTGTAGTGCATGGGCAATTACGAAGTTAATGTTCTGCTCGGCAGCGCAAGTGCCCGGTTTGATTTAGAGGATCACATAAAAAGAGCGAACTACCTCGAATACAGTAGCAAGTGAGTGTCATGCGGTTTTTCTCTCCCACATAAGTTTGGTTCTTAATTCGCCGTTATTGCTGACACAACGATATTTGCACCCTGCGGCTCTGTGCTCGCTCTCTTTATCAGACACTTTTAGTATAGCGTGAAGTGCTTGTGCTAGCGTTAGTGAATGACGGAACGTTAACGCTATATCGTACGCTACAGAACAAAGAGCAAACTATAGTATTTTATGGAAGCCAGCAGAACACTTTATTATTATTATTATTATTATTATTATTATTATTATTATTATTATTATTATTATTATTATTATTATTATTATTATTATTATTATTATTATTAAGGCCATCCTCTTTGAAAGGGGGCGGTGACAACTAGTCCCTTAGCCCGCATGATCTAAACAGGTATTATTACGTTTATACGTAATAATACCTGTTTGCCATTTTGACAATGTCTTTTGATGCTTTGTTTCTTCATTAATAATAATTGCTTTGGTTCTACGTGCCAAAACCATTGTTTCTTGATTCAAGCCTCTACTTCTGTAATGTACCAACGCCTGTAATTGATCCGGTTCTATAAATCCCTTACCAGTCTTTCTCTCTCTCTTCGTCGACTTCCCAACAGCTAATAATTCGCTTCACTTTGAATACCGGCGCCTCTCAAAACGCTGGATGTTTTCAACGGGCCATGCTTCGCGAATAAGGCATTTCATTGCAATGTGCTAAGTGTTTTCCGGACTTTTGTTGCGGAATACACATGTCTGATCCTGTAGCGAAGATTTTCTCCGATATGTTTTCCTTCTCCAGGGCCTAAATTAAGTCCCCCCCCCCTCCCCCACCCGCCTCTCCGGCTGTGCCATTGTATATAGGTCAGAATAGGTACGCAGTCTGAGGCGGCAGATACGACGATATGATTAAGAAATTTGCAAGTGTTGTATCAGCTCACTCACATCGGTCAACTGGAGATTAATGGGAAGAGCCTTCGTCCTGCGGTGGGCTTAAATAAACTGACAGTGCTTAGGATGGTAACAGTTATCGCATTATATTCTCATTGTCAAAACATTCTCATTGTCTAAGACAGAGAAAGCAATCTTCTTGGGTGAAATCTGAACGGCGGAGCACGGCGTCAGCTGTCGACACTGTGGAGCCAGTTATCGAACGGACACGAAGCCACCACGGCTAGGCCGACCGGCTAGTGGGAGCTGTTTTAGCGATCACCACCGGTGCGAGGTTGTTGCGTTGCCTCGCGCTTTTCCTTCTCACGCTGCAGCGGGACGAAGAGCCCTTTGTTCGGAGCACGACCTCACGGCTTGTTTGCTTACGCTTGCGGACGAGGATCCATCAGCGACCGGCTCGCTGCCGAGGCGTTCCCCGCGCGCGCGTACGCAGTCGTGCGTTCACGTCTCGGCCGCACGCGCGACGAGCAGCGCACGTAGGCGCGGACGAGACCCGGAAGGAAGCGCATTTAACGGCGGTGGCCTTGGCGACCAGCGTACTACGTTCGCGATAGTTCTGGCCAGCTGAGCCGCGAGCACGCACGCACGCACGCTCTCCATGCGCCATAGCTTCTCGTCGGGCAGCAAGCAGCGCCGTCGTCATCACGCACTCGCTGGACGCGTTCGTGCGTTCATCAGGCGTGCATTCGGCGTCGCTGCCCTCACGAGCATGTACAAGTGTTGTGAACAGGCCGCCCGCGTGGTCCGCGAGCTGACGTTGTCGGAAACGTCACATCCCGTCAGAGCGAGGACAGGGCCTCCCCCACCTTTACCGTCGTTCGCACAAAAAAAGGGAAGGAAAGAATGATACTCTAGCGCCACGCAGACGGCAGGCCCCTCGCGCCGCTGGACGCAGCGCGGTCGACGACCACTGCGATGTTCTGCGCGCCTTTTGTTTGTTAGCAACACGGGACGAGCTGCGTGTGCGAACGGGATTGCTAGACGTCGGCTTTCAGGTTCGCTGCCTGCTGACCCTCACACTCGCTCGCGAGCACGCACGCACCCTCTCTTTCTACGGCTGTTGTGTAGCGTTGTAGCGGCGGTCGTGAGCGGTTTTCCTTTTTTTTTTTCTTTTTGGTGTACCTTCATCGTGGTGGTTTCATTTCACTTGGTGGTTCCTTCGCACACGTTGGCGTGACTGAACGATTAGCGGGAAAGAGTTCCAATCTTCATCAATAGGCGCGGTGAATGAGTGAGCGAAGTGTCCCATTGCGCGTGTGAACGTTCCGGTGGCAAAGCATACGGGCGCAGGTGTGAGTAAAACGTTCCTCGCCTTTACCGCTGGGCATCGCTGCCCTATATTTCTTTATATATGTCGGGGTATACGCGAATTAAAATTATGATGACTGGAGTCGAATTCGAATATAACGGACCCCGAAGAAGCTAATTGCTTTCTATATTCAACACGCCCAACTCGATGACCGGTGGTGATGTAACATAACTCCCTCACAAAGAAATCAACATTGGGCGTATCGAACTCGATGCTTTTCAGGCCTCTTGCATGCTTCGCGTGCAACGTTGAGGAGTTCTATTGTTTTCTTTTTCCTTTAAGCGTGCGTGAACAAATACGAATATTCAGGGACATTCGAAGGCGTACGGTTACTGCTTACTATACCTAACTTTGTTTACAGCAAATTAATTAGTGATTGTATTCTGGTCTTTCCTTTTCATGACAAAAACATTGCATTATAAGGAGGCGCGCTTTAGTGGGGGTCTGCGAATTAACGTAGACCAGTAGTGTGTGTGAACCTACACCGAAGTAAAAGAGTTTTTTTTTTTTGCGTTTCGCCCATATTAAATGTATCCACCGCAGCCGGGAATCTAACCCACAACCTTAACTTTACAGCTAAGCTGTATCCACTGCGGCGCATAGTAAATGCACTATTTCGCTGCTTATTTTCTACTGTCTATATAGAGCTAATGTATATAAGGCGCGTCTCAGATGAAACTCTTCGGCATTCGATTTTTCGGACTTCCTGCGCTATATACTCTGATTGCAAGCAAGTCCGAAACGGCATTATTCGAAGCCACAACTGCTGCCGATGTTTCAGCAGCCAGCTCCCCTATGGCAATCAGTTTGCTGTCGTAGAGGCTCCAAAAAGTTGGTTTTGCCGCAATGTGGATGTGCCACGCACGGAAGCATATCAAGACTTGGAAGTCGGGGGTCACTGTCATGGTACGCAATTATACAAACGAGCGCTCGCCGTGATTAACCCGTGCCCGTTTGGCATGATTAGCCCGTGCCCGTTTTAAACGCACTAATGGCTAAAAGGTAGTTGCAACGATTGCCCGACGCAGTCTACATAAAACCTAATGCATTCGCTGACTGCACTACAGTGGCTTGTCGTACGCTGTGCCTACTGGTTACTGTGTAGCGCAATCACTTTTACTCGCGTAAAGTAGTTGTAAAACAGCACGCATTACCTTTTTCGGAGGATTAAATATTTCGGACGATTTCACGGTTCCTAAGGAGTCCGAAAAATCGGATCTCGACTGCACTCGCGGGCAACAGAATCATGGGCGTATCCAGGGAAACGGGATGTCGGGGGTGTTCAACAACCCCAACCCCCTCCCAGAATTGTACTTTAGCACTGCGAACTTAAAGCAGTACTGACACGATTTTGAGACATTGCAAAGGTGACATTTTTCGTTTCCTCGGTATGCAGCGTTAACGCTCTCCACACTACGGAGTCGGACAACACGTATAAAATATTTCACTTTGATTTTAAAGTTTTCGTCGCTGAGCATCTGCAAGCTAGCCCCGACGAGTCAACACAGTTCACTGAGTTTGCGAACTCTGCGTCCTGCATGCAGCCTAAATCGCAAAAATCACTGCCGGAACTGTTGGACGACAGTTCACTCATCGTTGCTTACGTGCACCACGGGCAGCTGACCGATCTGTCGCTAGTACATCGCGAGTTGCTGCCTCCCCGTGACGTCACACTGCGATGATACGTCACTGAAAATCCGCCCCTCAATATCAAAACCGAAAGTTTTTTTTTTTTCTTTTTTAAATGTAGCGGTATTAAAAGTATATCCGATGCATTCCCAGGCACCGCAATACCTTTTTTTTAGGGTTCTCGACACCAGTGCTTTTATTTAGAGCGACAATCCGAAAATATTTAAAATTCGTGTCAGAACTCCTAGCCTGTCCGTGCTAACCGATTTCGGCTGTCTTAATTACGGAATAGGTGAGTGCTGCGGCTGACAAGTCTTTCAGCAGTGGCCGACATGTCAATCCATCAGTCTTTGCTAGATAAACTTGCCATTCACGAAACACGTATTTACCGGGGAGGTGTATGGCGGAAATTTACAGCAACACTGCTGGCTGCGACATCTCCTGGTGCAGAGTTAAACTAGAGGGCATCGTGTCATGTCCACGTGCACGAGACGCCGCCGCGACGTACCTTATTGTCTTCAGTCGTCGTTCCAGTGTTCTCTCACTACGAGCGCCCTTTATTAAGGCTACCCCTGTGCGTGGGTGCGTGCGCGTGCGTGCGTGCGTGCGTGCGTGTGTGTGTGTGTGTGTGTGTGTGTGTGTGTGTGTGTGTGTGTGTGTGTGTGTGTGTGTGTGTGTGTGTGTGTGTGTGTGTGTGTGTGTGTGTGTGTGTGTGTGTGTGTGTGTGTGTGTGTGCGCGCGCGCGCGCCAAGACATGCCTGAAATGAATTGTGGGGTGACAGAACGTCCGTATAGATGCCACTAATAGATTTCTTGCTTGGAGGACACAAGAGACAGAGTGATGGCTTGTGAGGTTGGAAGTTAACCAAATATCAGGGGACCGACTAGCTTTGTGGGCCAACGGTAACGCCTCAAACGGGCCAGTACAGGGTGACATGGCCAGTTTGTTATCTCTTCGAAGCCTGAGAAACAAAGAGCACAGCAAGTTTTTGAACATTTCTTCAAAACCTATTTTGCCCTTCATTTCTCTGACTAAGGACTCAGGAGCATGGATAGAAAGAGGAAGAAAGAAAATGGGCGGCTAAGGCGTACAGATATCTGCCCCGCAAAAGTGTGGACATCGTTTTGGAAGGAGGTCGAAAAAGTTGGCAACGATGTAGCGTTATTTAGACAACTAGGAATCTTCAAAAAGAAAGTGCGAGAAACAGAAGCGGTAACTTTGACACTAACAATGAAAAAAATACATGCCATGGAGATTTACTAGTTCTCTGAAAAAGAAATCAGAGTGAAAAATCTGCATCGCATCGCAACGCAACAAGCCGGCTGCGGTCAGGTTATCCCAACAAACTTCTTAATCTCATCTACTCACCTAACTCGCTGCCTCCTACTCGCGCGCTTGCCTAGTACCTTGTTGTACCTATAGTACCTATAAACATCATACCTAGATGGACATTATACCGCATGGACAAGTATCAGAAAATATTGAATATGAAATTAGGGAATCACACATGGACTCATTAAAATTAAACCTGGAATGCGTGAAACGTGTGTATTCGCAACTTTCATTTTTGCTGTAAGTAAGAAGTGCAAGTATTCTCTTTCACTATCGCCGCGAAAGGAACATCGGCTGAAACGTAACCGGCAATGAAGGTGATATTCAGTGACTTCGTTATCGTGTTATACATGCATATAAAAACAGCCTGGAGTAAACTTACTCCTGGCGACTTTATTTATTCAGTACTAGTCACGTGTTTACAGAGCACGGTACGCGCTATATATACGGTACGAGCAACATCAAGGCACGAGCAACATCAGCACGGGGGAAGGCTGCCATTTAATTAAAGGCACTCCCACTAAGCACAAATACAATCAGAAGAGTAAACAGTCACATCAACAAACACGGTCACACAGTCACATCAACACAGTCACATCAACAAAGTTACGGGTGGATAACCCTTACGCGGGCGCTCGAGCATGGACGACCGCGTATCGTTGTTGTCCCTTTGCAGGTATAAAGCAAAGGCGGCGCGAAACAAACGCAAGACGACAAAGCATACGTATACATACAGCGGCACCCTCCCGCGCCTGCACAAATGCGACAGCACGGAGCTTGGCGGCTGCAAGCGAGATGTGCGCGACAAAGCACCGGTGACGAGCAAAAAGAAAGATCGGGTTTCGCTCCAGCCGGCGTCGTTTGTCGAAGGAAGAAGAGAGCTTGCCAGAGCGAGCGCGCTGTTGCGTTTAATAACGGTAGTCTCTTTTTTTTTATTTATTGAGCATATACGCTGGCTGTCCTTTTCAATTTTCCAACAAACGACGACTGCGCTGCTCGCGAGCGATCCGCAGCCCCGTAGATCCTCTTCTTTTTTTTTGGGAAGGAGAAGTTTTCCCGGAGTCGTCGACGCGTGAGTTGCCCCGTGTTTCTCGAGTCCGATCGGGTCCAGAGATCGTCGACTATGTCTCGCTGGCGCTTCGTGCACGGCGTGCCGCGCCCGAGCGATCGTGCAGTTTGGCCGATGCATTAATGCAATTGTCGCCTTATCGCGGTCGCCTGTCCTGCGTCCGTCCGTATACGGCGGCCTGCTCGCCCGGCGTCTCTGGACGTCGTTGCCCAGGTTGCCCGCCGCGAGCGCGGCGTCGGATAACCCCCGGTGAAACCGGCGCGGCTCTCTCGTTGTCCACCATTCTCAGCGTATCGTTTTCTTTTCGTGCCCCTCTTTCTCCGCGTAACATTTTTTTTTTTTATGCCGCGCTTGTTTACTCCCGTCGTTCTTCGTCCGCAGCAGCTGGTGGAAGTGCGCCGTGACACTCGAGAGTGTTTATCGCTCGTTCAACGCTGGCGGTCAACGGCCCCCAGCGGGCACAAACTGTCATGATCGCTTTGTTTACGGCAACGTCATGCGTCTCCCTCAGGTGTGTGTGTGTGTGTGTGTGTGTGTGTGTGTGTGTGTGTGTGTGTGTGTGTGTGTGTGTGTGTGTGTGTGTGTGCGTGTGTGCGTGTGTGTGTTCACGCCACGCGCCTGCGCGAACCGGTGTATACTCTCCGGTATCACCTCAGCTACACACACACACGCACACAAACACACACACACACACACACACACACACACACACATATATATATATATATAATATATATATATATATATATATATATATATATATATATATATATATATATATATATATATATATATATATATATATATATGCATGCGTGATGGCACATACCTGCGAAGACGCAATACGATAACGCTGTCAGCTAGGATCTGAAGCGTGCGCGTGCCCTCGACTTACGTTTTGCCACGTCCGTGCTATCCTTATTTTAACTACTACCTCGTATAGGTACATTAAACGTGATCTCTTCGAAAGTAATCGATCGTCTGTACTGCTTTTTGTCCTTTGCTTCTTCCGTTTGACGCCCCCTTTAGGGAGTGGCAGCTCTTGCAAGTGAGCAGGAAACTGCGCGTAATGCATGAAGTATTAACGCAGTCGCAGTTGCCGTAACTTCAACGAAGTTACCGCGCGAATTTGATCCTTAATATAATTTTTAACTCAACGACAGGAGACGAAGCGAAATTCCACTTCTTTTTCTACATTGATTGTTCGCAGGGGCGAACGTCTTTTGCACGAGAAATCGATACCAATGTTCTTGTAATAAACACCTCCTGCTAATGAACTTGAACTATTTGCTTTGTCTCACACATATCAATTTATTAATCGTAGCCAGTGACTTCGAATGTCATACGCACTTGGAACTTAGAACGAATTCTGAACGTGACACCAGTTTCGAGTTGAGGCGAAAAGCCTTGACGTTGGATAAAAAAAAAATACTTCGTTAAAATGACAATTGAAGCAACGTTAGCGAAACTTTAACAGATGTCATCTGGAAACTGGTGCTGTAGCTTCGAAGTTCTTTTCAAGCTCACGCATGTGTCTTGTAATGCAACTGTGTTCAATTCATCCATTGCATGCGAGCGCTAGAACAATGTGGTAAAAAGGTGATCAGTGAATACTATTTATAGTAAGTTTTCCATTCTCATTTTGGTGCAAGTATGTCCACATCTGAGTAATCCAAATCAAGAAGTTGTGGGGGTAATATCGCCCCCTGTAAAGTCGTTTTCGCCTCATGGTGCATGCGCGTCCTGCGGGTCGGCGTAGTTAGCGTTCGTTGGCGCCGCCCTGTCGGCGAGGTTCGGCGAGTGCGCGGGGAACAGCAATGACATTTTTTTTTTTTTTTGGGGGGGGGGGGGGAGGGGCTTGTCGTGGTTGGCGACGCTTCGGCTTTCGAGAAGGTCCGTGGGTACGATACCACGCCTCGTTCCCGTGGACTCCCGTGGTGAGTCGAACGTCGGCGACGCCGCATATTCGCGGTACATTGTATGTGTTATGTTGTTTGCGTGTGTTATGTTCCATGTGTCTATGTTACAGCATTTGTTTCTAAGATACGGCTGAAGGAGCTAGCCGCTATGTAAAAGCAGTTTAATAAATGTGCGCGTGCTCGTTCAACGGCGTGTACCGTGTCCGTTTGTTCCGACAGTGGCTCTATCGAGACCCCAGAAAGTACGCTGGTGTTGCATGTGCCACAGCGGATTTTTAAGAATTTGGTTTTTAAAAACGAAACGCTCGGATACACTCGCAGCTTTCCGGAAACATTCTTCGCTGAAGACCCCAACGTACGCTTGAGGTGCATACCAAATGCAAAATGAAGGGGCCGCCATTTGAGTTAGCACGCCTTCCGTCAATACGGACTTTTTGAATCTGTAGTTCCTCACATGCTAGAAGCCGTTCATGCGCTTCTATTCAGCTTGATAGACATTTTTCTAACACACCGTTTTATACATTCGCTCTCATCAGCCCTCGCGCTTCCACTTTTCCTCTTTTCTACGCTTATTACAACTTGTAGGCAAGATATTTATGAATATTGTAAGCACATTTATCGTACTTCATCGTTCTCACTTGTACATAACCATCATCATCGCCATTGGGTTCGTTGGTTGCTGTTCTGAGCCGAGGCAGACATCGCGGAATAAACGCTGCTGCTGGCCCTGCCTGGTGAAGTCTTCCTGCGTCTTTTAGAGTGGTGGAGGTGGGTCAAGATCCCGACGTCCTCCTACGTTCGTGTCCCACCTGGAGCTACGATCCGGTCGCCGCTTGCGCCGGGCCACCCCCACAGCTATGCAGACAACGGAACCAACACCTAGCCCTAACCCTACCGCGCCGATGCCTGCGGCTGCCCTCCCTTCGTCCACTGTCACCAGCCCTCAGCGCGAACCACCCGTATTCGCTGGTCTCCGCAGTGACGAGGACTGGCTCACCTTTACTACACGTCGAGGACTGGCTCGACCTTTACAACCGTGTGGGTTCAGCCAATCAGTGGACCGAAGCGGAGAAATTGAGCTATCTCCCATTCTACCTGACCGGCGTAGCCAAAACGTGGTATTTCAACCACGAAACTGACTTCGTCGATTGGTTGACCTTTGCCACCAAGCTGCGACAAATCTTCGGATGCTCGTCAGGTCGTTCAAAAACCGCAAAACAGAAGCTGGCTACGCGGGTTCAACTTGCACACGAGACATACACTTCATATATCGAGGATGTTTTGGCCCTCTGCCGCCGTGCGAACAGCGATATGACGGAAGCCGAGCGCGTTCGCCACATCCTTAAAGGAATTGGCACGATTGCGTTCAACGCCTTGGCTGTTAACAATCCAACTACGGTTGAAAACATCATTTCCACATGCTAACGCCTTGACCAATTGCAGTCCCTCCGCCTTCAACAAGACAGCGATCCTCGCCTTATGCGTTATTGGCGCTTTTAGCTAAGCATAAGGCCTGCTTCGATAGCTGTGCCACTACACTGAGTCAGACTCCCGTGTCCGTACACCGCATTGAAACGGATGGTTCTGGTGTTATACGCCGTCGGCCTTATCGTGTCTCACAATCGGAAAGAAAAGTCATTGAAGAACAAGTTGATGATATGCTATCACGCAAGATAATACGGCCATCTTCCAGTTCCTGGGCTTCTCCGGTCGTCTTAGTGAAGAAAAAAGATGGCTCCGTTCGTTTCTGCGTTGATTATCGAGCGCTAAACAGGATCACGCGCAAGGATGTATATCCTATGCCTCGAATAGATGACGCCTTGGACACACTACAAGGAGCGCAGTATTTTTCCAGCCTTGACCTACGATCGGGGTATTGGCAAATCTCTATGAATGAGGCTGACAAAGAAAAAACCGCCTTTGCTACGCCGGATGGGCTCTACGAATTTAACGTAATGCCATTTGGCCGGCAACATTTGAGCGCATGATAGATACTGTTCTTCGTGGCCTAAAATGGAAGACCTGCCTCTGTTATTTAGATGATATTGTTGTGTTTTCATCTACCTTTGCCCAACACCTTCAACGAATAGACGAAGTACTTCAGTGCCTTTCAAACGCTGGCCTTCAGATAAATACCAAAAAGTGCATGTTTGCCAGCAAAAATAAAAGTCCTCGGTCATGTCGTTTCCAAAGACGGAGTCCGGCCAGATCCCGACAAGATAGCCGCTGTATTGCAGTTTCCTCGGCCTTCCACCCAAAAGACGTTGCGCAGTTTTCTTGGCCTGGCGTCATACTTTCGCCGCTTTATACGCAACTTTGCGACTATAGCGGCTCCCCTAAATAAGCTATTAGTCGCTGGTGCTCCTTTCGCTTGGTCCGACGACTGCGAGTTCGCATTTGAAGTCCTTAAAGAACGCCTGACTTCCGGACCAGTGCTTCGCCACTTTGAGTAGAGCGCGCCTACTATCCTCCACACTGACGCAAGCGCCCATGGTATTGGAGCAGTACTTTTGCAGCGTGATGCCGCCTCTAAAGAGCAGGTTGTGGCATACGCCAGCCGGACTCTGTCGACAGCGGAGAGGAACTACACGATCACGGAGCAGGAATGCCTGGCTATTGTCTGGTCGATACAGAAATTCCGCCCGTACCTGTACGGTCGGCACTTCACCATCGTCACAGACCATCACGCACTGTGTTGGTTGTCCTCGATGAAGAATATGTCAGGACGTCTAGGGCGCTGGGTCCTGCGCTTGCAAGAGTATGACTTTACCATCACATATAAGTCTGGCAAATGTCATCATGATGCTGACGCGCTGTCCCGATGCCCACTTTCACTCTCTCTTCACAATACGTCCTCCGCATCGCCTCCTGAGAGCTCCGACATCCCGCCTGCCTCACGACACCTGTCGATCACCTCAATGGACCAAATTCAACCTTCTTCGCAAGCCGGTTTCCGTTCACTTCAGCGGGCCGACTCCTACTGTCGAACTTTCCTTGACCACCTTCGCGGCATCACTAAACCACCTAACAGCCGCTTGAGACGCCAGCTTCGACAATTCCGCCTCGACGACGGTGTGCTCGAACGCTATATTTATCATCCCACGGGTAACAAGTGGGCGCCGGTCCTTCCCCGCTGCCTTCGTCTTCGCGTTTTAAAAGCATTTCACGATGACATTGCTGCTGGTCATCTAGGTTTTCGCAAGACCTACGACCGCATCAGGACCCGCTGTTTGTGGCCTGGCTTGTCCACGTCGGTAGCCAAATACGTGGGCTCGTGCGCGTCATGTCAGCACCGTAAGCGGTCCACGTCCCCGCCCGCCGGTTTCCTGCAGCCTCTTCCCTGTCCGACAACACCTCTTGAATTTGTCGGCATTGACTTGTATGGTCCCTTGCCGTTAACGTCTAACGGTCACCGTTGGATCGTCACTGTAGTCGATCATTTGACAAGATACGCCGAGACTGCGTCTCTTCGGTCCGGTACTGCTACAGAAGTCGCCGACTTTTTCTTGCAGTCCATCGTCTTGCGCCATGGAGTGACCGGGGCAAAGCCTTCATTTCGCACGTCCTTGAGGAAGTCCTACGGGCCTGTAGAACGACGCATAAAACCACTTCTACGTACCACCCACAGACGAACGGTCTTACTGAGCGCTTTCACCGAACGCTCTCTGACATGATCTCCATGTACCTACGTCCGGATCACAAAAACTGGGACAATATTTTGCCATTTGTCACCTTCGCATATAATACCGCGACACAAAGATCTACCGGCTACAGCCCTTTCTTCCTTGTGTATGGACGATCTGCATCCTCAGTCTTCGAATCGGCGTTCTTCTTTGGTCCAGCTCCGTCCAGTACTTCGCTACCAGAAGAGTTCGCAGCTCGAGTCGCGCAATGCCGTGAAATTGCTCGGCGCAACACGGAAGCCACTCAAGAAGAACGAAAACGTCGCTGCGATAGCAAAAGACGCGACGTGACATTTCATTCCGGAGATAAGGTCTTACTATGGACCCCGACTCGAGCGTCAGGGCTCTGCGAGAAATTTCTTCACCGGTACGTTGGCCCATACACCGTTCTACGACGAACTTCCCCAGTGAACTATCTCGTCACCCCGCTTCAGTCCGTCACTGACCACCGTCGTCGCAGCACAGAAATTGTTCACGTGTCACGCATGAAGCCTTTCATTACTCGTTCAGCTGATCTTTGAGTTGCGGCCAGGCTGGCCGCTTTGAAGACGGGGAGAAATTAGTGTAAGCACATTTATCGTACTTCATCGTTCTCACTTGTACATAACCATCATCATCGCCATTGGGTTCGTTGGTTGCTGTTCTGTGCCGAGGCAGACATCGCGGAATAAACGCTGCTGCTGGCCCTGCCTGGTGAAGTCTTCCTGCGTCTTTCAATATTTATTTCCAACTCGAGAGTTGAATAGTTCACCTCCTTTTTCGTGTGCCTTTTTTTTTCTCTCACCCTTACGTATTCGGGTCTTCAAAAAAGTTAGACCTCAGCAGAATGAGAAAATTCGATATCACCGTCCTAGCTTGCGTATTTTCCGGACTTCTGCGCGTCTACTGAAATTTTCTTGCATTTTAAATTTTTTTGTGTGTGCGTATATCAGATGTAATTGTTTATTTAAAAACTCTGGCCTATACGATCGAAGAAATTTCTTTCGAAAGCTGGTCCACGTCCGAATATTTTTTTTTTCTTTCGCTTCACATGTGCGCGGGAGGCTATCGAAGCCACTACCATGGAGAAAGTAAGCAATAGTCCGTCTATGTTATTTATCGGATTCATATAAAGGTTTATCCTTAGTATATGTGCTCTGCAGCGGCAGTAGTTCTGCTATAAATAGCACTCCCTTTCATTCAACTCGCTTTTCCTGCCAGCCTCGGCCGGTCAACGGTCCAAGGATCTTTTCTAAAAAAACAAAATTGTTCGAAATCAGATCTCCAGAAAATCGTTTTCGCCTCGTGATTTGTTCCTCGAACTCTTATGGTTGTTAATCCTTCCTTTGCCACTGCAGCCAATGATATGACTGACTCATGCTGTGATTCAATAAGGCCTAAGTATACTTCTAGACTTGCGTGATTAGCTAAACAGTGCACGAACAATATGTCAGCGCTGTGTGTTCCGCGCTCAGAGAAGGTCTCTTCGAAAGCGCCGACGACGTTTCGTTGTTTGAGAGAGGATACACTTGAGCAGGGATACGCTGCCAATTTCAGCGACGTCCGGTAATATGAGAGTGCCGGACACGCAGCGCGCTCGTCCGAGCCAGATGCAGAAGAGGCCGGCTGGTGATGCTCCTATCACGTCACATCTTTATTGGCGACCCAAGGGAGGAGGCTAACGGCATCGATGTCTCCTTACGTGAACTACAAATAAAAATAGAACGTCCAGCTAAAGGAAAAGCGAAGCAATAAAAAAACCAAATGGACGGCGTTCCAGCTGATGTGCGCTGTCTTTGTGTCCTTTCAGAGAGCGTGACGAGGTCGAATGAGCGGTTTTGTGCGCCGCCTGGCTATAGACGCCGGTCATGGAGTGTGGCATCGATCCTTTTCGTCAGTCGACCGAAGAAGCAGCCGGCTCAAAGACGCCGGCCACGTGCAAGCCGCGCCGCCGCCGCCAGTAACGAGCCCCTGACCCGCTTCTCTTGTCCCCCTTCGACGAGAGGCGACGAAGGGCGCAGGTATACAGACTGGCGGCTCCAATCTTTTTTACGGTACGTGCCACGGGTGACAGCCCTGCGCAACGCTGGGCGAATGCACTGGCGCGCAGTGAATACCAACGACGTCATTCTTCTTGTGATCCTCTCTTCTCCGGAGGAAAGGCGCATCCGGTGCGTGCTATATTTAGTAGCTCCCGGAGGAACATCGCGGACCTGTTGTATGTCGATAAACATAGTAGCCTCTTTAACGTCGGTTCGTGCATAGGTTCGTGTCTTCACTCCTCGTGGGCATTATTTCGTATTTTCTTCACTATATTCACAATTCTCTCCTCAATGCCGCTCAGTCTGCAGAGAAACCGGATCCTTTCAAGATATAATAGGAGGCTGCAGATGATCCCCTCGAAACCCCCAACCACACCAACGAGCTTTTGTGAGAGAGCCTTGGCCAGCTCCAACATCGAGGATCAGCTAAGGCTGGGCGCGAGGGCCCAGGATGCGCGGCCCGAGCTCGAGGCATCTGGTACTAAGGGCGCCGCTACTTAGCCATATTCTCGAAATAAAGACGTTTATTAAGGCGAAAGCCTTAGATGCCTCATTAAACACGAAAACTGACAGTCGGAGGCAGGGGCGTAGGCAGAAATTTTTTTCGGGGGGGGGGGGGGGCACCTCCTTGATCTGTAGTGGGGACGAGCAGGCAGATGGGGTCGAGTGTCATTTTCTGCTCTGTATGCTATGGCAAAAAAAATTTCGGGGGGGGGGGGGGCACGGGCCCGGTGTGCCCTAACGTGGCTACGCCCCTGGTCGGAGGCGTCGGCGTGAACATGAAGCGATGCGAAAAATCATCATGTGATGACGTCATCACGACGTCACAGGTAGCAGCATTTGTGAAGTCATTATGACGTCATCGTGACGTCACGATGCCGTCATGGTGGGAAGGATCAATACAATCGACTGAGAAGGAGAAGAAACAAAAGAAGAAAAAGATGGCTATCGCCTTCTAGTTGTCTTAGGCGAATATAACGGACCGTGCGACTCTTCTCTCTCTATTTATTATATGACCGAGAGACAACTTTATTAAAGTAAGGCTGCTTGATAGCTGGTTACTGTGGGTGGAGCCCCTCTTACAGGGCCCCACTGGCTATTGCCTCTCGCCGGGCATGGTCGAGAGTCGCCAGTTGGCTTCCCAAGTTCAGTGCGGAGAGTCGCACCTCCCAAGAGCAATTGATGAGTGAGTTTGTCTGTGTGGAGCGGCGAGACGGCGTCAGCCACACGCAGCGTATACTGATACGTTGTATGTTCGAGTCTCGGCGTGGGCCTATATCATTGAGGACAGTAGTATAGATATTGATTGACTGGTTGATTGAAAACATTTTATTTGGCATGAAAATTCTACGAGTCGAATGGCAAAAGGCAGCCTAGTCCGGCCGCCCCCTGGGTTCTAAACTTTTATCATTATACGCTTTGGAACTCTATCATTAGACACTATGTAGCTATAAAAGCAAATTTATGGCTCCATAGTGCCTTGCTGTCGAGTTTGAGCGCCAGAATGTCTATTCGTTTGGGCGTAGGGTTTGCAATGCCTAAGCTTGTAATAGCTGCGCAATACTGCTTGATCGCCTTCGTGGCGCTCGAAGCGGGGCGAACGCACCAGAGGCCACTTCGGTTATGCACCGGCTCACCGCTCTTCAGTAAGAGACAGCCAGCCCTGTGGACAGGCATCCTCCCATTCGAAGCGAACATGTCTCCGGCATGGCGGCTGCAGTGGCCATGCCGCAGTAGATATTGCCCACGGATTCGGGTTGCAGGGCTCGATCGCTGGCTGCTCCGGTGAGCTCATATTGTATACGACACCATCTGCTTCGGAAGCGAGAGGTTTCTTCGGGGAGCCTCGCGGGGCCCCGTTCAAGGGATCGAGCAACGACTAGCAGCGTGCAACCTTACACCTGCCTTGCTTGCCGCCAGCAAATCTCCAGAGAAGAGGCCCATACTGGGAGCGCAGACGGCAGCTTCTATAAGGCGAAAGCATGTGGCTCGTGGCCACACAGGGCATGGAACCAACTTCGTATAGAATCTGGATCTACAAAACGCCAAATCACGGCTATGGTTTGGCGATAGTTTAAACAAGAGTGCGGAAAAGGGATATCGAATATATGCAAAGATTGAATTCGAAGGGGCGGTGCCTAGTCAGTGTAATCTTCGAGGTTTGTCTAGCAATGTTTCTCAACCTGCTGGCAGATGAAACGATGCGCCAAACATAAGTGTCGCCTTTCAAAAATTGAGCAGAAAGTGTGATCGCAGATGTCGCATGTAAATTTTCGTGCTGTATGTTTTTATTGCCGTTGCTTCCGGGAACTATAATGTGTAATTGCATGAGAAAATAGCTATGTGATATAATTTTGACGGTCGCGCACAACCCACCTACTGGTAAGCATTGCGTTCTGTCACTACGCGTGGTGAATACGCAGTCAACGCCACGACGCGCATGCTAAAAGTCGTTGCCTCCGTTTCACATTGAGACTCCATGACAGTCTGACGTAAAATATGGAAGAATAAAACAAATAGCGGCGCAAACAAACAAGCTCACACGCACTGCACAGCAACTTTGCCTGCGGACAAAGACTAACCGCAAAGTCTCGTTCATTTCACATGTGGCCACTCTATTATCCCGTCGCCTGGGCGTGTTTGCCCATCCGTCTCGAGTTCGTACCGTCGTTGCACAACTGGCACTCCGTGAGCCGTTCATCTTTAAGGCCAATGTCCTCGCCACGTCGCAATCTTCTCTGGTTGTATGGTCAGGCTATATGGGAAAACGCCTGAGGGCGTCCACTCATCTGAACTGCACGCGCTTCGGGCGTACGACCACTTAATGTTATCGAAGGGGGTTCTTGCTCGGCATAAACACGCCGAATGGCGCTTTCGTGCACTAATGCGACCGCAATTGTTTACACAACGTGGAGATTTGCTTTAGCGGTTGAATTGCGCCAATATAGTTCACCTGTCACACTGCAAGCAGATCGAGTCAGTCTGTGCGGACGTCGTCTCCACAAGTAAAGCAGAAATTCTATACTAGGAACTCTAAGTCAGATCACAACGACAAAAAAAAAAAAAAAGAATTAGCGCAGCTGGCACTACGTCGCGAGAGGCTGGGTCACAGCAGAGCTGGTGGGCACCTAGCTGGTCCTGGCTTGGCTAGGCCCTCTCTCTTTTCCACCCCTTGCTATTCTTCACTATATGGCTATGCGTGCTCTCGCTTTCTTTTTCTATCTTTTTTTTATCGGTTTCTTTCGATCTCATTCTCTCTCTCTGTCTATTTCTTTCTCTGTCTTTCTATATTTTTCTCTTCCCTTTCTTTCTCTCTATTTTTCTCTTTCTCTTTCTTTTTATGTCTCTCTCTCTCTGTAGTCGTTCTCTCGCATTCTGTCTTTTTATCTCTTTTCCCCCTTTCCTTCTTTCTTTCCCTCTCTATACACGCGTTTCCCCTCCTCCTCACCCTCAAATTTGTTCTCCTCACCCTCACTTCCCCTTCCTACCTCCTTGCTATACTATACTATACAAGGCTATGCTATGCTCTCCTAACGTACCTGGATAGCCGAGTGGTTAAAGGGACACTAAAGGCAAATATTAAGTCTACGTTGATTGTTGAAATAGCGGTCCAGAAGCCTCGTAGCGCTGCTTTTGTGCCAGGGAAGTGCTTATTTTGAAATAAAATCACGTTTTTAGTGGTCCGCATCGCGTTAGCGCGCTTCAAATCTCCCGCCTGAAAATACGACTCTCATACGTCACTGCTGCCGTGCCCAACGTTGCCCGCTTTTACTGCGCGGCCGCCGACACTAGTAGCAGCCGAGCGGAAGTAGCGGGACCCACAGTAGCAACAACGGCGCTGCGGCAAAGACTTGCTCGGATGGGCACATTGAAAGCCGTCACCAAGTTGCGGTTGGTCTCGTAATCCTCAGTACGAAAGTGCAGCGAGCACACACGCAGAGGTTTTGACTGTTCAGCACACTGGCGCAATGGCATGACACTAAGCCACTTCGAGCGTAAGGGTTCATTCCGCGGCACCCAGTGAAAAGACACACCGGTTTCCTTGCTGCAGCGCTGGCGTTGTGCACCATTCGGGCATCCGGCAATATCACACGCATGCGGCATTTTGTCGAACTTCCTGTCAGAGCGACTTTCACGAGCGCGCAAAACACGCACGGCAGTACGCGATCCCAAAACTACCACTGAGACGGGCGAGGCACAGCTCGGCGAAAACGGAACCTTTGAACCACGCGCGCCGTTCCCCATGGCAACGCCACGGAGGTTTTGTTTTCCATGAATCAAGCGGAAACGAACAAAAAGCATTTTATTACGTCTTTTGATGCTCGGAATGTTCTTTTTTTACTGTTGCTAGTTTGATTACTAGTGATTTATTGTAGGCCGACTTCCCTACGTCATCGGGATGACTTCGAAAATGTCCCACTCGTGGCGCTCATCATGTGATACATTTAGCTTAATTTCTCGGTAAGTAGGGCACTGCTGTTTATAATATTGCCGTTTTAGAAGTTGTCATACATTGGGCTTTCACTCTGACATAAATTGTTATTTGCCTTTAGTGTCCCTTTAAGACACTCGCCCTCGGATCGTGTCTACGCGGGTTACAATCTCGTCTCGCCTAGAAATGTTTTCCTCTAATAATTTCTCTCTTTCGCTATCATTAGTTCTATCTTGCTTTCTCTCTTTCTCTCTCTCTCCCTTCCTTTCTCTCTCTCTGTACTCGTTCTCTCGCCCATCAGCGTTATTGCATCCCGCGCCGGAGAAATCGGCGCACGTGTTCTGGGAGCGAAGCAGAAGATGAAGACGACGACGACGACGATGAAGAAGAGGACGAAGAGAGCGCGTGGCGGTTCATGATGATGATAACTTCTGGCCGCGCTGCACGGACTAACGGCCGGCTTAAACAGCTACGCTGTTAGAAATTATTTTGAAAGAAGGTGAAAGAAGCTCACTTATATAGCCTACAGAAAGAGGAGAACACTGATATAGCCTACAACGTGTTCGAGCGATAAGTTTTTTTGAGATCGACGTTGCGCCGCACTTCTTTACTGGCTGCAAAAATAAACGTCTTTTCCTCTTGAATCACTACCCCCCCCCCCCTCCCCATAAGTTTGCTCAGCTCCTGCTATGTTGTTCTAAAAAAATATGAACTGCACTGCTCTTAACGTTCAATACATGGATCGCTATGGCGGCAGGTCTCTTTATTTCGCTTTTTCCTCGTCCAGTCTATGATCAATGAGTTTTAATATGATTTCCAGACTTGAAAACCGTATTAGCGTTCGTGAACAACCTTGCGGTAAGTCCATCCCTTGACAGAGACTTTGTAGGTGGCATCTGAGTGACGGGGGCTAAAATCACTGCGCGTGTGAGGCCGTGTGTGCCTGCTTCTCTGAACTGTTTTCAACTTCATCAGTATCGGCAGAATTTTAATTGCGTCATAACTTTCGGTCACACAAATTACACACCACAGTATTCGCGAAGCAGTGTATGCATTCAATTACTGTAGTTGTTTTTGATCTCAAGAAGGACGACGAAAAGCAGAGGGTAGACTAACACCGCGGTTATGTATTGCTATACCAACATCGCCCAAATCACTGCCCTACTCAGTGTGTGCAGAAAATTCATTCACTCAGCTCTTTATTTCAGACAACAATGTCTCGGATACAAGGGCAAAAGGCAGATATGTTACGGGACTAAAAAATCTAGACTAGCCCAGTTTGAGAGTGCAGTCAAACTCGCATATCGAACTCGCAAAAAAAAAAAGGGGGGGGGGGGTTATCTAGGTATATCATATAATTCGATATAAAAAAGCATTGACCGTATTCACGATGGGAATCTCGGTGCGCAAGCTAACTACACGGCACTGCTCAACGATAATGCAAGGAAGGAGGCTTCTCCAACAATACGCGGGGATATATATATATATATATATATATAATATATATATATATATATATATATATATATATATATATATATATATATATATATATATATATATATATATATAGTTTTCATTTTTCTGCTGTTTGTTGTTGGGTCTACAGGTTAGATGTAGGGTCGAGTGATACGCGAGAAAATACGGCATCGATGTAAACATTGCTGCCTCAATAGCTTCGTGCGCAGCTGCGCGTACTCGTCGGGCGCCGGAAGCCTCTGGTCGGTCTTTTTCTTGAATATTGTACTCGGCGTGCTTCTTGAGATCCTGTACGCAGCAGCGACGTCAGACTTCTCTTCTCCACGTTAGACTGTGTTCATTACCACCAGCTTTGCAAAGAACGGCAGGCCATTTCGTTTCATGGCAACCAACGCGTTAACAACGGGAGCGGAATATCGCGGAGAAGCAAAGGGCGACCACGATGGCATGTGGTAGCTTCTACTCGCTCCGCACGGAACCCTTCTGACTACAACGCTCGCGCTCCCAAATGCATGCAGGAAACAACCCTTCCGCGAGAAAAATCCAACTTCTTAGGGCGTTTCGCACGGCCTGGTGTTCAACATATCAAGTGTTTTGGCTATTTATGTTTGGTGTAGCCGTAGTTCTTCCTATGCATTGACATTAAAATCATTGGCGTGTTCGAAAACAGTTCATATAAAAGATAATCCGATTTAGCCGAGTTCGATATAGACTGATTTGACAGTATTCGATCACCAACACGGCAGTAGCACTCGCTCAGGCAAAGTACACAAAAATGAATAATATTGTACAGAACTTTGCGTGATAACTTTCAATGCTTCACCCCGCCTTCACTGCCCGGCAGGCGACGCTGTGGTTTCTGCTCCGAAGTCCACATTACACAACATCACATGGACACGGCATTTTGTCCAAATTTCCGTTCGAGCGACTTTCATGAGCGTGCAAGGCACACGCAGCAGTACGCGATAACGAAACTATGTACCACTGAGACGCGACAGCGCGAGCGGAGCGCATCCCTGCGAAAACGGAACTTTTGCACAACCCGCGCCGTTCTCCACTGCAACCATGGAGGAAATTCCTCCATGACTGCAACGTCAGGTTCTTTTTTTCTATGAATCAAACAGAAACGCACAAGCAGCATTTTATTACGTCTTGCAATGCTCTGAATATTCTTTTTTTTAATCAGAAATAGCTTGAATACTAGTGATAATTTGTACTCGGGACTCTTGACGTCATCGGGCTCGTTCCCAAACGTCCCACTGGTGGCGCACATAGTGTCTTGCATTTCCCTTGATTTCTCTATTACTAGAGAACTGCTATTGATAATGTTGACGTTTTAGACGTCCTCAAACATTGGTCTTTCACTCTAACATAAATGTTTATTTGCCTTTAATGTCCCTTTGAGTATCTGCGTCAAAGCTATCATTATTATAACGGGCGTGTACTTATTATACAGCTGACTAGTTGCGCCCTCATGGTTATATAGGGAGATATCGGAAATAAAGCGGGGCTTTTGGAGCGCCACTCTCGTGTGTATGGTGTCTCTTCCGGGGTGCTTTGCCTAAGGCTCGTTCGAGGACATAGCCCTTGCTAGCAGGAGTGTCTCGACAATTATGGTCATCAGTGGCGCTGCCAAAATCTTTCAGGGATTTGCACCTATGCAAGAATAACCAAGAAAGTGGACGGGGTTACAACCGCCACCATATCGTTTCCCTCACCGCGTGCAAAGATCGCTGTTTTCTTTTGTTTATTTATAATTTCTGTTTTCCTTTTAGAGCCTTGTTGCGAAGAGAACAACTGTGGTCACTGAATTCAGCATTTCATTTAGAAACGAGTAATTTATCTTCTGCGTTCCTTGCCTCGAAAAGGCCCCTGAGGGGTGAGTGTAACGTTACAAGTTTAAAAACGCGTAACAGTCAGGGGCGTAGCCAAGGGGGGGGGTTGGGGGGGTTCAAACCCCCCCGAAATTTTTCAATTTTGCTTGCGTATATAGGCACGCACACATACAAACGCACGCACGAACATACATAAAGTATGGTTGAACCCCCCCCGAAAAAAATTTCTGGCTACGCCCCTGGTAACAGTGCATATTTTTCAGGACACATGCATTCTGATGCAGCCGTATCTTAATTTTGTCGGCCGAACGAGACAGCTTGGATCGAGAAGGGGTCTGTATGCACGCGTGGGTGTTTGCGAAGAATGCCTGCTCCCGGTCCGTCTGAAAGCTGTCGTGACGGGCGCCCTGTCGTCAGCCAGTCCGGGTCACCATTGCAAGCCCGGGGACCTCATTAGGAAAGTCCGTCGTCAGAGCAGCGGTGCATTGTGGCAAAAGCGCAGCAAGAGAGGTCGCGTGCCAGTCGTTGAAGGGGGGAAGGAGGAGGAGGACTCGCTGGGTGGCACTTTCTTCCCGAGTCGCGTGGTTTGCGCGCGTTTCAATTAGTCGCCGGCAGTGCGACGCCAGCGTTAATGCTGAGCTAACGCATATGCAAAGCAGGCTGACGCCGATGCGGTCGAAAAGGCGAGCTGTAAATCAAGCGTTCGGAGCTCGCTGCCTCGCCTTCTGTCTTGGTGCGCGGGGTGCTCGTTTTATTCCGGCAAAGCAGCATCCGGCTTGCGTCCCTTGTCCGCTTGCTCTGAAGGAAGGGGGTCGCGGAGAGTCGCTCGCATTGCGACAGGCCCACCGAGCTCGCTCCGGAAGAAGAAGCCACCCCGGGTGTCCTTCGGCCGAGGCGGCTCCCGAAGGCGCGGATCCAACGCGTGGCGCGCGCGGTGGGAAAGAAAGCGCGACGGGGGTAATCGGAAACGGGGGGAGGCTTTCACTTTTCTGCGGAGCTTTCCCGGACGGCATCACCATATGCAGAGAGATTAGAGGGCCCTGCTCGGCAGACTGCCTTTCAGGAGCTTTTCCGCTCTCGCGGCTGAGTGTCCGTCGCTTTGCCTCGCTCGGATTCGCTACGCGTTTCTATTCGGTCGACGCGTCTGCTCGCGCACCAAGCGATATGAGCTGCCGCTTGAGGCGCCTATTTATACTTGCCTCGAGCTCTTTGTTCCTCGGAGTTCGAGTGACGAAAGGGTGGGGGCGACGACGAGCTAAGATGTTCCGAGGTTTGGCTGGACACCCTAATGAGATGATGGAGATAAAGAGCGATCAGAGCGCTTGCTTTGGGGCACTTTTTTAGGTTCGCTAGCCGTGCAGACCAGATTAGAAGCTACGGCTTCTTTGTCTGCTCTTAGCCCAATTAGTGGTGCAAACTCTTCACTGCCTTCCTCAATATAGCTTTGGTTTGTTGTCGCGGACTTTTCTTTCTTTCGGCGTTCGTTGTTTGCTTTATTCTTTAAATTCTCAGGCCTAATATGCATGAGGTTGTGTCCTGAAGATAAGCGAAAAATAGCTGAGGATAATAATTATTGTGTGTATATGTGGGAATAAGAAAAGGCGAGGGGTTTAGTCAGCGCAAGAACAGTCACTGTGATGTGGTAAAGGGTTATAGAATACGTCACTGAGTTCTGCCTCTGCTTAAAGCCTCGGTATCGCCTTTACGGACATTCATGGACATTTTACGGACATTTGCCAACGCTATGATGAAATGAAGAACAGTTCTTCGAACAGTTCCTGCGATGCAAAGCTTTTGAAGCAGCGCGTGAGGAACTGTGGAACTGCTACCGCACGAACCGGCTGCCGGCCGACAGCGCCGGGACGCTCCTCGAGCAGTCCGGCCTAGCCTGCCGGCTGGTCTACGCGACGTAATAGTCCCTGTGGGCGGGGCCGGGTGACAAACTCTTTCGAGAGCACTTTCACAAGCGAACTGGGATGCATTACGTCCTTCTGTGTACATATGTAAATAGACACTACACACATCTGTGTGCAAATCTAAATAGTCCCCCTTATCATCTCCCCATCTCCCTGTCCTATACTCCGCCCTCATTCACTGATGGCCGCCGTTCAGGTGTCGGTCGCTCGAGCTGGACAGCGACAGCGCGGCCATCATTACTCATTTTCTTCTTCTGCTCAAATAAACAACCACTTCTACTACTCTGCGCGTGCTGTTATGCGGGGAAGCTTCTTTATTGTGTGGACTACTTAAGTACGGAATACTCGTGCTGCTCCACGCCTGAGTCTCTGATATTCAATCTCTCTTACGTACATCCACGCTAAGCTATTTTATGACATTCACTTGGAAGAAACTAACCCCAGTCAGCATTTATATGCTTCTTTCACGCAGTGTTTTGTTATAGCTGTGTACATCGTTCATAATGGAACGAAGGGTCTTGAAGAGGCGTATAGTTCCGCGAAAATAGTAAGGAGTGACGCTCTTCCGTGGGACCCTGCAAAGACATCTTTACGTCCTCGCGCCGGCCCACGCCACATAAAAGAAAAAAAAAACACATGTCGGAAATGCTCGCGAAAAACATAGCGCAAGCGTTCTTCAATTCGCGACATCGTTCCAAGGGCGCGCAAACCTCCGCACGAGTGGAAGGAAGCACACGGCGACAGCTCGTGGGAGTCGAGGAACGGATTCGTATGCGGCTGCTGCGCCGCTGAAGCTCGTCCTGCATGGATCAGATTTCAATAACGTGTGACGCCGAGGAAACGCTCTCGCCTTTTCCGTTTGAAGGGGGCAAATGCCTGGCATTCCGTCTACGCGGGGAAGTGGGTAAAAAAAAGGGAAAAAAAAAGAATGCGGGAAAGGAAGACGGCGGTTTCTTAAATTGCGCGCACGTGATGCGACACCGCAGTAGTTTGTTTTTGAAGGGGTGCGGCGGAGGGAGGGCGGACACAGTACGCCCACCCTTTGTGTATCGCGGTGCGTGCAAACTGTCTACAACGCCCCTGTTCGTTTTATAGTCGATGCACTGATCGTGTATACGGGCCTGCTAGCGGGAAAGAGACGCACCCGGAGAAACTGCCGTTACTTCTTTTTTTCCTCCGCTGTCGAGCCCATATCTCGGGCGACAGACACGCTGAGCGGTCGGCGGGGCGCCGAGTGGGACGGAGGGCTCCCTTGCCTCGAATCATTACACAACGTCCTCGACTGCCCCTCCACGTTCGAAATCATTTATTCGCCTCTGTGGTTTGATTCGCAACGAGAGCCGATGGCTTTAGTGCGGCCCGCTACCACCCTTCTCCCGTTTTCAGGCGATGTTTTTGTTGGCGTCGGAGCTATTTATTTTCCCGTTCGGCTCTTTGGAAACGGCTAAACGCGACCCTTTCAACAACGTTATCGTTTTCGAGCAGCTCGCACTAATGTGTATCTCTCTCTTTCTTCATTGTTTCTCTAGAGGGAAAGAAAACCTCAAAAACTGGACTTTTCTCTCATATTTTTTCCCTCCGCGCGCGATTCTACGTTGTGCAGTTTGTGCGCATATAGAAAAAGGCTGAGCCGGCACGTCAGGCGGCCCATTTGTAGCACGCGCATCGAATTCCTTTCTTATTCCGAAATTGGTGCGCGGCTTTGGAATCGCGTGGAAATTTCCATGAATTAAAGATCAAGTAGCAAAAAGTGCCGCCGTGCTTGTCAGTGTTATATACTGCGGAATTTGAGCCGCGCGGAAGCCGAATGGTTCTGAAAAATTAATTCCTTTTTCTCGTCTTTCGTGGCTGCAATATTAAACGCTCGGTTCATGCACGAGAAATTCAATGAAGGCTTCGCAAAAAAAAAAAAAAAACGCGTTTGATCTTGGCACGTGCTCTTCGCGTCTTCTTACTTTTGGCGAAAGTTTAAAGACAGTTTGAATCGGAAGTGATCGTCTGTCACGGATAACAAAGCGTGCGCAAGGCGGAAAGGCGTATTTCTACGATTTAATTTTCGCTTAGAAAAGTTTTGTTAGCAAGAGGTTGGGATGTACTTCGAGCTCTTCCGTAGCCCATAAGACATTGTTTTCTGTAGATATCCACTGGTGCTTAAAAGCGTAAGCTGAAATTGAGCATGCACGAGGTCGGAGGTCCTGACCTCCAAGGCTATCGGTGCAACATCTTTCGGGGCTGTAAAATAGATTAAAACTCACATAGAAAAATGCGCCGTTAGCCAGCGCCCTATCGAAAATAGTGTGGTAGAAAGTCTGACCCGCATGCAATGAATGGCGCTGTTTCCGATATCGCTCCCAGTGGAAAAGCCATTTAAGAGGTATAAATGGATTGGAAAAGTGACGAATATCATAAAACTGGCAGAGTCCTCGGTTCTCCGGACTCAATTACCGCGAAAAGCAGTCGTGACGCGTTATCTCCCGGTTGTTTTCATTTTCCGGTCCGCTTCCCCGCGCTCTTTACCGAAGCATTCGCTTCTGCGCTTTTTCCTTTCGGGATTTTGCCATTTAGGCATCAGATAAAACTTGCTTGTGTCAGCGTACGCGATTGTCGCAGTCGGCTATTGAGTTAATTGCTCAATGCAAAAATGTCAGACTTCCCACGGATCGGAAAACCCCGACTGTGAACATGTTACATTGTTTTTATTTGGGTTCAGCTCATAGAAACGCCCAACTGTTTGCTTTCTTCAAGGAGAGGGATGTTGTGTTCCAGGCACGTAGCCAGGATTTTTTTTTCGGGGGGGGGAGGGGGCGCCCAAGGCCTACTTGTTCGAAAGAAAGTATTTCCATGGCAAAAATAAAACAAAAGTTGCCCGGGAATATAGAAGGCCGGACGAATTTCGGGGGGGGGGGGGGGGGGCGGGCCCCCCGGCCCCCCCCCCCCCCCCGAGTGGCGGGTGCCCAGGTGGAGGATGCCCAGGTGGAGTGGCGAATGCCCAGGTGGAGTGGCGAATGCCCAGGTGGAGGGTGACTGATAGGGAACGCGATTGTTCTGGGAGCTGACCCTGGCGTCCATGAGACGCTCCAGCCGTTTTCGCACGCATACTTTATGTCGAGGCGGAAATGCGGAAATGCCGCGAGCGCAGTATGTTGTGGCATGTAAATCATGCTGCACATGAAATGCATGTCATGATTGTCATGTTACCACCTGTCATTTATGCTCGTCATACAGTCACGTCACGCAATACTAGTTTTGGCGTATGACAAGCTACCGAAACGGCCGCGAGCAGCGTAGCATGTAAATCATGCCCTACACGACCTGCATGTCATAATTGTCATGTTACCACCTGTCATTTATGTTCGTCATACAGTCATGTCATGCAATACCAATTTTCGTTTATATCAAGCTAGCGAAACGGCCGCGAGCGCACCATGAACATGGTATGTAAATCATGCGCTACACCACATGCATGTCATGATTGTCATGTTACCACCTATCATGTATGTCCGTCGTACATTAACGCCATGCAATACCAATTTTGGCGTATATCAAGCCATAGACGTGCGCTGGGCTCCCCTTCAGGGGGGGGGGGGGGGGGGCGAAGGTTCGTCGCAACGCCCCCTCCCAATTATGTCACTGTGTGGCGCTTACATTGCGCCCCCCCTCTTGTCGCAGCGCCCCCCCCCCCTATTATGTCAATGTGTGGGGCTGACTTTGCGCCCCCCCGCCCTCTTAGGTGAATAGGGGGGCGGCCGCCCCCCCTGCTCCCCCCAGGCGCACGCCTATGTATCAAGCTAACGATACGGCCGCGAGCGCACGATGAGCATGACATGTAAATCATGCCCTACACGACATTCATGTCATGATTTTCATGTTACCGTCGGTCATTTATATTCTTCATACAGTCACGTCACCAAATACCAGTTTTGGGGTATACCAAGCTAGCCAACTGGCCGCGAGCGCCCCATAAACGTGCCATATAAATCATGCTGCACATGAAAGGCACGTCATGATTGTCATATTACCACCTGTCATACGTGCTCGTCGTACAGTCACATCATGCAATGCCCATTTTGGTGTTTATCAAGCTAGCGAAACGGCAGCGAGTGCACCACGCGCGTGGTATGTAAATCATTTTCTACATGACATGCATGTCGTAATTTTTATGTTACCACCCGTGATGTATATTCTTCATACAGTCACGTCACGCAATACCAAATTCGGTGCATGTCAAGATAGCGAAACGGCCACAAGCGCACCATGAGCGTGGCATGTATGTCATAGCGTTCATGACACGCATGTCATGATTTCATGTTGCCACCTGTCATTTATGCTCGCCATACGGAAATGCTTCGTCGTACCAATTTTGGTATATATCCGTATAATGAAACGGTCGCGAGCGCCCCGTGACCATGTCATGTAAATCAGGCTGTACATGACATGCGTGGATTTGCACCATAGGACCTGTCACTTATGTTTGTCAGACAATCTTGTCACGCCATACCACTTTTGGTATATATCAAGTTAACGAAACGGCCGCAACAGCACCAAGTCCGTGACATGTAAATTATGCCGTTCATGACATGCATGTCATGATTTTCATGTTATGACCTATCATTTATGTTCGTCATACAGTCATGTTGTGCCATACCAATTTTGGTATACGTCCCATTAAAGAAATGGCCAGGAGAGCACAAAGTCGTAGATAGATAGATAGATAGATAGATAGATAGATAGATAGATAGATAGATAGATAGATAGATAGATAGATAGATAGATAGATAGATAGATAGATAGATAGATAGATAGATACGCTTAAAGTCGCAGAAGTTCGCCAAGAAATAATTCGCATTTAAAATATCAGAACAGGCCCTGCAAGATTTTAGAGACGCTGAATACGGAAAACGAGCAGCACGTGCTTGGCAAGCTGAAACTGGCAATTCCAGACACGGAAACGCGTGCGAAGATAACGAGCTAAAGTGAAGCTGATCGAAGCAGGCGCTCCATGCTGAATTAGTAAGTGCGATGCGCAAAGCGGAAGGCGATCCTTTGGCTGGGTATTCAATTTCTTCGACATCCTTGAGCTAGCTCCCTATAGATCGTCTTGGGGGGGGGGGGGGGGGGGGGGCGAAAACGATCTTATAGATCGTTTTAATCCTGCCTTATACTGGCACCGCGAGTATAGGGCAGGATTAAAATAAGAAGGGCGTACGTCATCACTGTTACTAAATGTAGTGCTGTTGTTAAAACCTTGGCGGCTATGGTGGGCACTGGGCACTGGTACATAAGCTTTCCTTTGCCCCGGGAGTCACCCTACCACCGCCTGAATTATGTCGGCCATCTTTCTTGATATAGATACATTCACACTGCCTTTATTCGCCCTGAAGACATTTCTAAACAGAACAACAGTTGCGTTGTTTTGATGCGGGTAGAAGAACGGAAACTTTATTGTCAAATCAATGAGATTTGAGTCCGGCGTCTTTTTAGTGGGCCTGGGCACCCACCGCGGACGCGGTTCCGAGACCTTGTCTCGAAGCGGCTTCCTCGGCACGCTGGACGGCCCAGAGTTGTGCTGTCAGGTTCGAGCTGAGCAGTGCGGTCTTCCAGCGCGAGCGGAGGCTGGCGGTGGAAGAGACGGATGAATCGGCACTGTTCGATTTGTCTATTAAGCCCTGACACTCCCACAACATGTGGCTAAGCGTGGCAACCTCGCCACACGAGCTGCATCTGTTTGTAGTGTAAATATCTGGATACATGGCGTGCATGAGTCTGGGGTTTCTGTACGAATCTGTTTGTAATTGTCTGTAGTGTACCGCTTGCGTCCTGTTTAGCCTATCGTGAGGGGATGGATATACGCGTCTCTGTAACTGGTAGTGTGTCGTGATATCGTGAAACCTGGTCATACGATCCTCCCACGCCCAGACGTTTGCCGTACCCCGCCGGGGCTCTTGTTCCTCCGGTGATGCTCGGTGAGTGAGGCCTCGAGCAACACGGTGAGCCGCTTCGTTTGGGGTGCTCAGTCCGGTGTGTGCCGGTATCCACAGCAAGTGCCTTCGGTTATCGAAGTCGACCTCTCCTGGATGTACGGGATGTCGCTGTAGTATGTGGCACGCCTCTTGCGAGATGCGCCCGTTCGCAAAATTGCGAATCGCTGTTTGCGAGTCACTGATCACGTACGTGGCCTTGGTCTGTGTGAGGGCCAGTGCTACAGCCGCTTCCTCTGCCGCTTCGGCGTGTGCAGTGTTCACGGTCACGCTCGTGAGGTATTTGCCTCGATGGCTGGTAACTGCCGCCACGAAACTCTTCCTGTCTGGATAACGGGCTGCATCTGTGAAAACCGCTTCCTTGTCGTTGGAGTAGCTTTGGTTCATGCTTTGTGCCCTGACTTTACGCCGTCCCGTGTGGTGCTGGGGGTGCATGTTGCGAGGCAATGGCGGAACGTATATTCGCTCGCGTACTGGTCTTGGAATTTCGACCTTGATGCATTGCTGCGTGTGGTATGTTATGCCGAGTGTTTCGAGCACGTGTCGGCCCGGGCGGGTCTTGGATAGGCGCTCGAGCTGGGACATTTGTTGCGCCTCCACGAGTTCCTCGAGCGTGTTATGCAAGCCTAGTTCTAGGAGTTTGCTGGTGCTAACTCCAGGCGCAAGTCCCAACGCAAATTTGTACGTCTTGCGTATGAGGGCGTTAAGCTTGTCCTTTTCCGCAACCTTCCATTTGTGAAACGGTGCCGTGTACGTTATTTGAGAAATGACGAAGGCTTGTATGAGTCGTATGACGCTGCCTTCGCGCATGCCCGCGTGTTTATTCGCGATGCGTCGGATGAGTTGCATCGCGCTGGTGACTTTTGCCGTTATCCTGCGCAGTGCTTCGCCGTTGCCGCCGTTCTGCTCTATCATCATCCCCAGTACCCGGATCTTATTTACCGTCGGGATGGGTGAGCCGTTTGATGCTGTAAACTGAGCGCATTTTTCGAAACGAGCTTTATCACGGTCTACTCGTTTTCGTTTAAGAATCTGATTTGTCTTTTTATGATTGTGGCTCGTATGCGCGTTCTAAGGTATCCGCCACACCACGTGTTATTGTTGCTATGAAGACAAACGAGGCTGGTAGCATCGTTGTTAGCGCGAGCTTCGATCGCGACGTTCCATGCACAGGCTGTCTGCCAATATCTCCTTCGACGTGGTCTCAAAAAAGCTCGTGCATGACACGATATTTACGAACTTCTTACATTACTCACCAGAGGCCATGCGTAACGACGGGAATGACGCACGCGCCGTACACGTATCATTTGCTGACTACTGAGATGAAGCCACAGGCTGAATCTAATTTAGACGCATCCATATACTATAGTCGTGTGGTCAATAGTCTCGTCGTTTGTCGGGGCCTGTCACATCTTTGTGCAAGGGGTTCAGTAGTGGCGAAGAAATTATGTCCTTTCTCGAACACTGCTTCGTCACTAGGTAAACAAGCAAGCAATACAAAAGAATACAAACAAAAAATTAAAGAAACGAGCCTGAACGTTTGCAGTCAAATGAAGCGCATAGGGGCATTCGACCCTATATCAGTGTACGGTCACACTCCAGCAGTCTTTTGCATTGTTTCTTGTAATGTAAAATCCTTGTAAGCAGTTTATTTTAATTACACCGAGTACGTCGCTTTGGAGAACATGAAGTTCTCTTGCACCCGGGTATGATCGTCAGTCACAGCGGTAATAGGCCAATATGACATAACTTATATCCTTCCGCTAGTGACATTCAGCCTGGATACCCGCTCAAAGTTTCGTAGGACAAATTTTTTTTATTCGAATATAATAGAGGAGGTATTACATTCTGTAACTCGAAGTTTCGAAATATTCATACGCTTCTTGTTTGAGATGCGGTAATAGGTACGTAATTCGATCTTACCTGTATGGAATGCCTATCCATTGTAAGAAGATACAGATTGTGAATGCACAGCAATGTTCGATGAATGCGCATTTGCACGCAGACACAAGACCGAAGATACACGTCTGATGGTTCAAGTTAGGCATATCAGTGGTATTGGAAATGCATACGGGAGCCAACCTTGGATTAACTTGCAGGAAGAAGAAATGAAATGCCTAAACAGTTATCTCTAACATAGACCCACATGTGTGCATGATTGAGGCGTGGCACTGCCATTCCTGATCATGTGCAGCAGGGGCGTAGCCAAGGGGGGGATTGGGGGGGTTCAAACCCCCCCCGAAATTTTTCAGTTTTGCTTGCGTATGTAGGCACGCACACATACAAACGCACGCACGAACATACATAAAGTATGGTTGGACCCCCCCCGAAAAAAATTTCTGGCTACGCCCCTGATGTGCAGGTTAGTTTTATCTCTGCCTTCTTTCCCTCCACAGTGCGCCGCTTCAATATGTAGTCGGCATTCGTGTTTTATAGTTCCCCTGTGTCCGTGTTTGCATGCCTTAGCTTCTTTCACGGCGAATCCCTACCAAATATAGCGGAACTTCCCGTCGTTTTAAGATAAATGTTCAGTTTACTACCCTACACATTTAGTCATTGCCATCTGGCATCCAAAGGTATTGGTGAATGACACAGTCCAACCCACAGTCGGCAGAAAGCGCTTAGTGAGAAGATTAAGGGGCTCCAATTAGAGGCTCGATATTTTGTGACTGAAACCAAATAAAAGAAAGAGGTTATGAAAAGAAAGAAGGCTCCCCTCACGAATCATAATCTTTTTTTTTATATGTCGCAATCCACTGGCTGGATTTCGGCAGCGGTTGCTGCATTTAATTAATTCGGAGCTCCCAACAACGGCGTTCCTAATAAACAGACCGCGGTTTCGCCACATTAATGCACCGCAAGTTATCTTTCTTAAACCAAAGAATACCTATTACGCGTTGCTATTGTCCTTAGGAGAAATACGTTCCACATTGTTAATTTTGAGCGGGAAATTCCAGTCTACCACTTGGACGCAACGACAGCTGGTGGGAGGACAAACGAGTAGAACGCCAGCGACATCTGTCGGTCGTATCCGAAGGCACTAGTGGCGTTGGCGCGAAAGCAAGTTGAGCGCATCATTCGTTCGGACAAAAAGCCATCGCCTGGTCGAGCAGCGTAATAACAATAGACAAAGCTTTTGTCATTAATTTGTCACTCAAATTTACCAAGCTTCTGCGACCTCGCACACTTGAAGAAATGCACAGAAATTTGAGGCAGAGTAGTAAAAAGCACAAAGAGCACAGTGCACAGTGCATATGTTTCGAGAGAACGCGTTTCTGGGAAAGAGCCAATGATGGTGTGACGTGGCCAAACAGGGGCAAAAAACGATGCACTTGGAATACTCTTTTACTTTGTAAAACGCAGCAATGCAAGCACAGTGCGTTTTAGTACATTATTTCAAAGTCATATCGTTAGACGGTAACAACTGCTAACCTAACAAGTCCCAACTTCTTTCCAATACCGCGCGAGTTTCCGGTGTACTTCCCAAGCCTCTTCTATTAAATCGCGTTAATGGTCGTATTCCTACACAACGGCATCACCAAGCAGTATCTGCCCAATAACAGCACAATCCACGTTAAGTGAACAAGCGGATGCAGAATAACCATAAAAACCTGCCCTCATTCATGCATGTAAACGCGCACAACGTATAAACTTGCCTACAAGAACGTTTTTGAAGAAAATTTTGCAGGAGGAAATTCCTTAAGAGATTCCAACTACTTCAGTGCTTCTATAAGCGCACTAGTAACTTGATTTATATTCCAGTTTCGTACGTTATTGTCAACTCGCCGAATGTTTTCTCTTCGCCTTAGCCCCCACCCACCCCCCTCCCTCCCTTGATGTGCCGTCCGGTCCCAGCCATGTAGGCTTCATGCAACCCGGCCCTCTGCCTCAAAAGGTTGCTGACCCCTGTTCTACACGATAACGAACGCTAACAAGAAAATGAAAGAAGTTGCGCCTGTGACACCTCAGAATAACGTTGCAGGGAAGTGCGAAAAGCATAGCGAATGCTAGGCGTCATTGGGAACAAAGCGCGTACTACGCACTAGAACAGTGGTTCTCAAATGGGGGGCCACGAAATCTACCCTCGGAAAAAGAAAAAAAAAAAAACGCGTTGTTTGGAGGCACACCATGTCCCGTGACAGTGGCCCCTTCTGAATTTTGTTATGCTTCACCGCATAACACCTTTGCATTGCGGCGGAGCTGACTTGTGTTTTCATATGAGATTGCTGTAAAGCTTTTGTTGCAGTTTTCTACGACATGTGCGCACAAGCATACTTTTTCTAGGCTTGCATATTTAAAGAGCAAACATAGCTAGAAACAGGTTGAATGTGGCTGCGGACCGCACGACTTATTGACAAGCTATTGAGATCGAATTGGCGTGGCACTTTAGTTTGACCATCCTTTGCCAGGGAGAAATAAAAGGTACATATTTTAAAGGGACCGACAACTCGACAGTACGTGTGATTAGATCCTGGTAGAAATGAAAAGATCGGTAAATATAGTGACAGATTTTAGCATCCTTTGGCGTTGTGAGTAGGATTTATGTTTTTAATTCGTGCTTAAAAGTAACAAAAACCGGTATGTCGCGCTGCCTACACTCTAAGAAAAAAAAAGAGTATGCGTGACTCTTTTCGGAGAGTTCGGACTTGCCACGTATAGGACTCTCTTTAAATAGTCACGGTGACTCTCTTGGTGGGTCAGGGTCGGCTCGCTCTAGGAGAGTCCCCTGACCCTCTAGGAAGAGTGGAAAGACTCTCATCCGGAGGATCACGTTATCACTTATAGGGAGTCAGACGACTCTTGCCGGTAACACTCCTACGGGGGTCAAGTGACCCACACCGAAGCGTCAAACGACTCCACGAGTATTTTAAGCTACTTATTTGACCCTTGCTCTACTTTTGCGCGATTACTGTTGAAAATAGTGGAGTATTCATTTTAAGCATGTCCAATAATACTTGCCGTTCTGCCCAGCGACTGCAAAAAGAGAATAGTTCAGTTTTAGCATTATTTCAATAAAACTCGTCAAAACAACACATATTTTCCATCAAAGTTATATAGGAAGCGCGAAAAGATGGTATTTGATTTCCAATTAAGAAGTTTGGGTATTCCTCATTTACATGCTTCTATGAGTATAGCTAACTAAAATGTGTGACTGTGATGTGCACAGTGTCATATGGTGCTAAATGAACAGCAGAAATCGCCATCATGTTTCCATATTTATTCCTTGTGATTAAGAATGAATCAAAAAGTGGTGACGGCTTGAGGCATCAGACTTGTGGCTTGCTAGGTTGTCGCTCCTGTCCAGCGTGAGCACCATGAAAAACGGTATCTGAAAAGCAGAACGTGATATTATGATGAGAAAATGAAATTGCAGTAATGGTTGGCAAAACCTACAAAATAAGTGGTTCACATAGACACAATGAAGGAACGAAAACAAATTTTCACGTAAAAGGAAGCGGGAACCTCGTCTCGCAATAGGCACTGGCTATACACCAATGAAAGCACTTTTTTTTTCTGAGAAATCGCTTCAAAATTTGGTTTCAGAATAAACACGGTTTTGCGCCGGCTTACCCCGACACCCAAACACATCCTCAGGCAGTCAGGCGCACGCCGTGAGCGGTTACCGACCGCATGTTTTACCAACGTAACCCATACTCAGATAAACACATGCGAATACGAGGGCCCGAACGACACCCAGCGCGTGCGGACGCCGTCTACGTCGAGATCAGACATGTCATATGCTAGAATTAGCACACATAACTCCCACAATCACGTACACTCACTTGATTCCGTTATAGCATCATCGCAGATGTTGGCAAACCATGAAAACAGCAAACAGAAACGAAGGAAAAAAGTGCACGGCGACGGCCGCAACGGGCGCCGTCGAAAGTCTAGCATTTTCGCCTTACCGGCGAGGCGTGTCCAACTTGAATAACTACCGCATACGTTCTGGAAGCCACCGTACTATATCTGCACATCAAGCTACCGTGTTTAAGCCAACAAAAACCATTATATATAGTGCGTCTGAGCGTTCTGTACACAGACGTTTTTTTTTTTTTTCCACGTTACCACGCGCGGAAGCACGCAGCACACTCAAGGTCGATGGAAATGTTATTATGAAGTAGACTAAAGTGCATCTCAAAACGACATCTTGCACCTTCAGTAGTGCAGACACGACGTGCGATCAGCAAGAAATGACCCTTGATAATTGTTTGCATCGCTCACTTTATGGGAGTTTGTACAGCAACGCGCATAACGGTGGCAACTCGTTAACCGACAGCTTTAGTTGGGCATCCGCAACAGCCCCGCGGACACGGGCTGCTGTTGGAAATGGCTGGCAGATAACTTCCGCAGAGCTGCTGCAGATGCCCAGCTAAAGCTGTATAATTAGTGCCTACGAAAGCAGTACACTCACCGTTAACTAGTGCCCGTTGTCCGTATCCGCAGCTCCATGAATATTACGCCCTCCAAGCGTCACTTCGTGCACGGAGCCGGCGTCAACACCACCGAAGACGCGCATGAACATGAAACTGATGAAACTTCAAGACACGCAACCGACGCAACCCGCACTGTCAACGCAACCACGCAACGCATTCCAATAGACGAGGAGACTGAGACCAGGGTTGCCGTTGGGTAGATTCGAAAAGGAGCCAGAATTCAAGATAAAAGTAGCCAAAGTAGCCACATCTTTTACCTTTATCGCCAAACTTGTAGCCAAATGGCAGAAAAGCGGTATTATGAAAAGAGTTTTTGTTATTGAACAAGAAATACCATTTTGTGCCAGCAATAAAATAGCATACGAACACAGTTTTTTTCTCCTCATGCTTGGTCTTCAAGCCATAAGCAAGTTGCAAATAAATGAACAATTACCTGCATTTGCCAGAGACAGAGTAAGATTGGAACATTCCAGCCAACCATTCAGTAGGAATATTAATCATAAAAGCAGGTCGTGCTTGAAGTCTGCGACTTCAAGCACGACCAGCTTCAAGAAGTAATATCTGCTCGAAGATGACCTGTCCAGCTTCATTTTGTATCGGATCTCTGTTTTTGTCAAGGTCACACGAGAACACACGCTGTGCGCGTATGCCAACATGCGCGCAATTTCGTCAGTTTTGATCTTAGGGAAAAGGCTTACCTAAATTTCATCTTTAATTTGTAAGTTATATGTCCAATTTCTTCATTTTTATTTAAATTCATAAAAACACCGAATTCTTCGCCGATCCTCCATTGTGGGTGTGAGACACTGACTATACTCGCCGACAACTTTTCTTGGCATTGAAGCGAAGGCTACAGAGCCACAATGCACATATCCTACCGCTAATGAATGTAGTCCCACAATTGCGTCCGTATTTTCTGCGTGAGATATATAAAATGCTCCTTCATTTTCTACATGTAGCTTTTTGTGACGGAACGCAGCGCACACAAGCGAGATATCTGCATTTCTTTTACTTTACACGCTGTCACTTCGCGTTTTTGCGTGCATGAAAAAGTCGCGCCTTTCACCCGTACCTTAGACGCTAAGCAGCGTTTGCGTCAAAGTGCAACGCTAGCCATCACACTCAACGGCGTTACGAGACGCGCGCCAAACCGGACTACTTCGCGTAGCAGTACATCTGCAGACGCTCCGCCCCCGTAGCTTTCCCTTCAGTGCCAAGAAAAGTTGTCACAAGAACTTCATCATTCCGTCTCGGCAAGCGCACCGCGCGTTGCGTTCAGGTGCCTCGATGAGCACCAGACTCATGGCGGGGCTAGGACACGCGCATACACTGGCTGACGCGTCAGAAAAGCTTGGAAACAAAGGGTACTCGTCAGGCTTGCTCGGTATTTTATCTGCAGATAATGAGAAAAAATGGCTACTGAATGCGCTAAAATAGAGGTTCAAAGTAGCCAGAAAGTAGCCATGGCGCCAACCTGAAATTTTTGTCGCCAGACTGGGTCGTAAAGTAGCCAATTTGGCGCAAAGTAGCCACCAACGGCAACCCTGACTGAGACTGACGACTGCGAGAAAAGGCGGAAGCGGCGGCGCGCCACCCCGGCGCCAACCGCGTCTCCGTCGGCGAGCAACGCGCCACAACGGCGCCAAAGGGCAAGCGCGCGACATGTATGGCGTATACGGCGGCTCTTTCGTGACGGAAGCCAATCGAAACGCGCTTCAGGGGCGTCCAGTGACTCCTTCCGAACTGCTAACTCTTTTTCTCTGCCTGTACCTTCCAAAAGGGGTCACATGGACGCCCGAAGAGCGTCACGGTTCCATGACCCTCTTTTGACTCTTCTTTTTCTTAGAGTGTAGCGGAAGAGCCTTGAAGCAGGATTATGAAGTCCGTCACTTTGCTGTACGTAGTCTGATGCTGTCATGCGCGCCATAATTGGTCCTCAAAGTTAGATTATTATCTGTTCCCGCTCTGTTCTGTGTTGCCTACGAGGTAAAAGGAGTTGCACGGTGAGAAGCGGCGCTGCCTTCGCGGCTGCCAGTGGCCCATGTAGAGCCGCGGCGCATGCGCGCGGAGTGCCTGCATGTGCAGTAAACCGCCGCGCTCGAACACGAACAGCTGTCGCGCGCACTGTTTGCAGCATGTGTTGCCAAGTGGGTATAAGACTTGATATTCGCCGCAGATAGAAAAATTCTGATTAAAAATGTTTCGGGGCGTTTTCCACGTTACCATTCCGTGGCTAGACACTCTGACCAGTTAGCCTTCCAATGCGCTAAAGAAACCAGGTACCCTAAAAATTGGTTGTCAGTCCCTTTAAGTGGCATGTTGTGTTAATTTATGACCCCCCTCCCCCCTCCCCATTTTCTCTCACTGCATGAGGTCCATCATCACTTCCATCGGTCCATAACAGGTGTCCCCGAAACATCCATGGCTCAGAACCACTGCTCTAGAGAGAATCAAGAATAGACTTGTGCAAAAATGATGGTTGATAAGGTGCCGAAAATGTCTTAAAATACAAAACAGTTTTTTTTTTTGAACAAGGAAACTGCAGTAGAATTTTTCTACATAATGACAGAGAAGTTGTGCATGTAACTTTTCTGCAATTTCACAAACAGACTGAGCTAGAGATAACACACGAAAAACCGAAAGAGTTTGTCAAAAAAAAATTGCCATTTTTTTCTGTTATTTTCAAAAGATTCTTTATGTAACCGAGTTCAAGATGAATTCCAACCAACTGGCCCAACTTCCCGTCTTGCTTACAGTATGTATGTCTTGTATTCCGTTAAATACGGGTACTTATTTCCTTCGAAGCTGCAGAAGCTGTACAACAATGTTTCTAGCACGTAACAGGATAGCACTTAGCAATCATACATGTTGGGAAAAAGTTGATTCTAAAGCATTCTCGTAAAATGCCGAAATGGTTATGCGACGTCGTGACCTAGAGATAAATTCGATGGCATTGTGTAACGATGATGTTATAATGGAAATCATAGCCTTGCTCATAGGTGACGGACAGGTCAAACCAATTTTTGTAAGGGCCGTAGCTTGACGCTTTGTTCTAAGAGGGCTTTTATTCTACCCGGTGTTCTTCTTTCACACTTTTGCAGCGGATAAATCGTGGCAGCAACCTTTTAGGCGAATTGATTTGATGCACAACGTCTATATAGCCCTAACGTAATTTTTCTGTTGAATACTAGATAAAGTCTAACAATGCTCTGTATATATTACAAAGTGGCTGGGATATTTACAGAAACAATTTTTTACTGGGTAAAATGGGCAAATTACATTATTACAAAAACCGGGTATACATTTCTCCTAATCCACGAAATTCCATCTAGGTAAAGCAGAAAATACCTATAAATTGTATGTTATTTAACATACAATTATTACAGTGTAGAGCAGTTATCTACGTTTGTTCTTGACCTGCCACGGTGGTCTAATGGTTATGGAGCTTGACTGCTGACCCGAAGGTCGCGGGATCAAATCCCGGCCGCAGCGGCCGCATTTCGAAGGAGGCAAAATGCTAGAGGCCCGTGTGCTTAGATTTAGGTGCACGTTAGTGAGCCCCAGGTGGTCGAAATTTCCGTAGCCCTCCACTATTGCGTCTCTCGTAATCATACCGTAGTTTAAAACTTAAAACGCCGGCAATTAATTATTACGTTGTTTCTTACCAAGGGCCGCATTTCGTTTGTGGTGTCTTGACTTCACTCTTGAGTCCGTGTTTACACGTCCAGTCTTTTAATACGAATACGTACCACGGTGCAAGAAATAATTTAGATGAGCGAACGCCAGGACTACCCGCTGCGCGACTAGGTTCTGCTTCGCAAGCAACCCGAGAGTTGGCGCTACCAACTTCTACCCTGTTAAGTTCCTCTCTCTTTCAAATACAGGGACCTTACGACCCGGTAAAGCGACCCGGTAGGCTGCCTTCACGACCGCGCGCATCGAGGCACTCTACGACCCGTTCAAGCGGACGCAACGTCACCGTGTGCACAGCGGCCGGAGCCTGCGTCTACTGTTGCCGCTCTTCCAATTAACCAGTCCGCATATAGCGAATATGACGAATGAAACGGTGTCTGAAGTATTTAGTACAAGAAATACACCCTCTTATTACGGTTCAGTCAACTTATACGGTCGCTGAGGTGAAGCACATCCATTTGTCAAACGTTCACTACCGCGGCGATTACATTTCGAAACGAGCGGAATACTGGAATATCCCGCTTCTTTTGATTTCTCGCGCACCTAAGAATCCGAAGTAATCAAAATTAATTTCCGCACACATGATCTGTCCTTTGTAGCACGCGGTCTTTTCGTGGTATCGCACGCCTCCATGCCTGAAGCCTTTCTTCGTTGGCTGGCGGCGTGAAAAGCGCGCACTTATTTTTGCAGGATTTGTAGGCACTGTTGCAAAGGGGCACAAAGCACTTGCCTATTCTTCCGCAGCGCCAGAACACTTAGCCACTATGACATTTTCAAAAACGAGCTCGAAAAGCAACGGCAGGAAAAAAAAAAGTGCATGCACTGCACGGTTAACGTAGCACGGGGACTGTGAAAGCCAAACCCCATATGCGCGAAAATGCACTGCACAGCGACGAGCGACGCTATGAGCGACGAAAGGGGGCCGTTCGCGCGACGTGTCGCGTGGTCGATATCGCGCGATAACTTGGTTTTCCAGGTTTGGAAACCGTCGCCCACGTGCCGGAGGTGCCTTGCGGAATTTACCAGCAGCCGGATGGATCGGTGGATGCTATGAGCGTACCCTTTATGACGGGGCAGTGACAAGTGTGCCACCAGGCTCGACAAATAAAAGAACTGTTTCCCTTTTTTCTTTTCTTTTATTTTTTTTAAATGTCGGCCTAATGCCTCTACTTGGCGCGCCGGTCCTCATTCCTGCGCGCCATCTCTCGGCACGCGGAAATCGAGAACTCTCTCCCCAACAAGCGCTCCCTCCGCGTCGTTCGCTCACCTATAGTGTTTCTTGCACCGTGATACGTACCAACCACAGAACACTTTACCAATTAGCTGAGCTCTTTGTTATTCTAAGCTTACCGAGGGCGCTTACTTCGTTTGGTAAGGTGGATAAAAAAAGTTTAAAAAAGAAGAGACTGTTTGCGCCGTATGCACGGTCTCGTTAGAAGGACGAGTCTCTACACAGAGGTTATATTGGTGGCAACAAGGCTTTGGTGTCCCCATCGATGCGGAGGAAAGCGTCGATAGTTCTCAATGTAAGTTTCCCGCCGCGCGGCCTTGTTCACGAGGTCTTTCGCGCTTATTCCCATTTGAGGTCACATTTTCTTGCGATTTATTTCATTCTTCATTCTTATTGCCTTTTGTTTACGCAATTGCTCGGTAAGCAGACCGCATTACTGATCAGTCAAGCGTGCCCTTTGATTAACTATCCAGCTGCGCACAACCTTGACGTCCTTGTCGCAAATTGAGCTCCGCCCGGGACGGCATATCTTATGAGGTTACTACGGCAAATTGTGCTACTTGCTTCCAATCAGGGGCGTAGCCAGAATTTTTTTTGTCGGGTGGGGGTTCAACCATACTTTATGTATGTTTCTCCGTGCGTTTGTATGTGTGCGTGCATACAGGTTGTCCCAGCTAAAAATATGCCGACGCACTCTGTGACGCCGCGACCAAGTGCATATTTTGCTCATTATTGCATGGAGTAAGTGACACAGTTTTTTGTGTTCTGCTTAATTGCTTAAATACACAAGATTAATTCATTACCTTTCGAAGCAACGAAGCCGGACGAAACATTCCAATAAGAAATGTAAAACATCCGATTAACCAGTTTCTTAGTTCCTATCTATTAAGTAATCAGTATTAAGTATTAGTGTTTTGCCGCTTACTAAAGATGCCCGCGAAATACAATAATATATACCACGTGACATGCCCGCTTACAGTGCTTCCTAACGTTCCGCATACAAACGATATGCTTCCCTCGTGGAGGTTCATGACAGCGATGAGCAGAAGCAGCGGCTGTCGCTTGTGCGGCGGCAAACAACAGGCGCATATCGCACAATCACGGCCATCGTCGCAGCCCTGTCGCATTTTAAGCGGCAGCACACTCGGCCAAATGCTATGAAACACTCAACGTTGGGGAGTATTGCAATCACGGCGTGCATAGTCGCGAGAGCGGGCATGTCACGTGGTACATTTTTTTTTTTTTGTATTTCGCGGGCATCTGTGGTAAGGGGAAAAACACTATAGCACTTAATATATATGAACACTGTCTAATCGGACGTTTTGCAAATTGGTTTACAACTTTCTCATTGGAATTTTTTTGCCTAGCTTGGTTGGTTCAAAAGTTCATTAATTGATCATGCATTTAAGGAGAACACAAGATATAGTCTGCTTTCATGGAATATTTAGCAACATGCATTTGGTCGCGTCGCCATAGAGTGCGTCGGCATATTTTTAAACTCTATCTCCAAAGTTAGCTGGCCGGGGCACCCTGTATACACACGCGCAAAATTGAAAAATTAGGGCAGCATCGCACTGGTGGTGCCAAGCCTGAAGGAACAGCGCATCTGGGCGGCCTTCCTTAACCTACCAGCCAAAGAGATAGCCACTTAAGCCAAGATATAGCGACATGAGCATACAGAGGGGCAGTCAAGCTTAGGAAAGCCAAGTTGAGTCTCTCTCTTTATTTCCTTCTCTCTCTCTCTCTCTGTCTATTTCTATCTCTTTCTTTCTGCCTGTTTCTACCTCTCTTTCATTCTTTCTCTCTGTCTTTTTCTCGTTCTCTTGCCCATAGCAATGCAGTCATATGGTTCCCATAAACGCGTGTTCTGCTGCCGTGATTGTATAGCCGAGTGGTTATGACACTCGCCTTCGGACCGTGCTACCTGTGTTCGAATCCCTCCTGGCCAAGAAATTTTATTTGTTTATTCTCCTCGCCCTCTCCGCTTTTCATCTCTCCTCCTCCTTTCCTTCCTCCTCACCACTTCGCCGAGCAGAGTTTTCATTTAATGCTCCCTTCCCTCCTCCTTCTCGGCTCCTTGAGTCAGCACTCCTCGTTTTACTGGGCATGGGGTAGGGGTTAGGCGAGGGGTTCAACCGCACCCCCGCGCCCCCCACCCCCAATCTTCCCCCCTGGTCACGCCAGTGATTTTAATAACTTTGTCGCATTCGTGGGCAATGACAAGCACGTTTGTTTATTTGTATACATGTGCATGTTTCCGCGTGTTCCTGTACCTTCTGCGGCTTCCATGACTTGTTCGTCATCCCGCAAGTATATGGCCGGTAATATATCTAAAGGAGAGAACGAGTGCTTTGCGTTATGAAATAAACAAAGGAATAGCGCAGCACTCTTGGGAGTTGCACCTGCCCTTCCCAATCTGCGCCTCGCTGGTTTGTTCCTGCTCAGAGGTAAGCAGCCGGACAACGTCGGTTGGACCGCCAACGGCACGGCGTATATATATCCCCGTTCAGTGTCAATACGAGCTCGCTCCGTACCGGGTATAATGTCAACAACTAGCCGAGACGCTCCCGAACGAACCAATTGAGATGGGCGTACGTGTATATAGGTCGCACGTGCCAACAGGATATGAGCTTACGCTGGACCGGCGTGCCAATTTTGTCCATCCCGAATGTTGAAACAATGTAATGATGTGCACTATGCAAACTTAGGAAGGACGGAACAAGCGGAAAGACAGGGAGGTTAGCCAGTTCTTAGACCGGCTGGCTACCCTGTGCTGAGGGAAGGGGTAAGGGGGATAAAAGATGATAGAAGAGAGATGTTACAAAAATAAGGGAGAGCAAGAAAAGAAAAAAAGAGAGAAAGAAAAGGAAAGGAGAATACGACACTGCTTAGAGTCTGTCTCTAAGGCCAGTTGTCCGCGAGAAGCGCAATAATGCTTTCAAAGCCTTCTGTGCTGACGACGGACTCGGTCAAGGCCCCAAAACCCTTTGTTCCGACAAAGCGCGATTATCAAGTTTATCTAGCGCGTACGCAAGTTCTTGTCTTGGCGCACTCGGGAGCAGTCTTGGCCATTATGAAAGTGCAAGCTCACAAAGAACCTACGCTCTCTTTTATACTCCACCGAGACACTCACCGACCTACTTCTTGCAAAACGGCTGGATTCCTGCGCTGAGCCTCACTCTCGCCCCTCCCTGACGCGCCTCTTATTGGTCCACTCTTTCCCTTCCTGGCGCGCCTCTCATTGGTTCACCCGTCAAGCTTCACTGAACCTCGCCACTCTATAGGCACTTCGCAGACCTTTCCTTCCAACGGAGCGTCACTCTCGCCACACAGCGATGCCACGTGATTAGCGCTATGCCATCGGTAGCTGAAGTAGGTGATATGGCGTCAGCATTCTCAGTTGGCTCGCACTCGCTGTTACAATTAGTTCTAGCGTTTTGAAATGTTTCTTCAATACGAGCCAGGAATTCCGGTATCGATCTATTTTTGGTAAGAATATGATAACCTAAATAAATATTTAGGGGCGGAAGTCACGAAAATTTTCGTTTGTAATTGCCCTTCACCCCTTGTCGGTCACTTATGGTCGGTCCAGCATCAGGACTGGGCATATATAATTTGCTCTTGCGAACAATTCTGATCACAAAAGTGTTACACTAGTATGACGGCGCTGGCTGACACACTCAGTGATAATCTCGTACACATATATGGTGATACCCAAGACAGACACGACATCGAAGCAGTAATTGCGTATTGCTTAGGAATCGAAATACGTTTAGAGTAATAGCGACTGCAGCGGGCTTAACACTGCACTCGCTGCGTTCAGTGCCTTCGCTGCATTGCACTGATCAATGACTGTGCTTCATCGGAACACTACACGTCTGCGCGATCTTTTCAGCAGAGGCGAAGCTGTGTCTATGGCCTACGCCGTGCATGTGTCAGCAGGCGGATTCGGTGGTCATCAACAAAAATAAGGTCAAACAGCTCGACGGTCATTAGTTTCGACGATCGATGGCACTGCGGGTGACAGTGCGTGGAATGGTGAATAGGCAATCCTGGGGCAGAGCTCGCTGGCTCGAATGAGCCGCTCGCTGATTAACCTGACACCGACGACCGTAGCTTCCAAATCGCCGCGCGTGTCAACTAAGGTGAAGCAGTGCGCGCGCGAAATGCCGCGTTAATGGTGTACTGGTGCCTTGCTCGCCCCAACAGCCCGCTAATGCGCATCATTAATTTCCCGAGCTTGTCCCAAACTTACTTCCGTCTTCCAGAAGCCAGAGTCCTTGTTGTTAGGTCAATTAAACAATCGGCAATAATTACGTACGGGCGAGACGGGTTGCTCATATAGAAGTGGCCAGCCGAACCCTGCATATACATGCGGAAGCTGGGTTCAAGCAGCTCAGAGGACATTGGCTTACTGCACACAGCCTTATTAGCTCGTCGTGGGGCGGTGCGCAAACCATACATACATGCCGAACGTAGCTTCACATACTTATACTATAATATACGCTGACGGCAAATTGGTTCGATGAGATATCAGTATGTGTAAATAATATGAGTAACTCTAAAAATGTGAACGGTTGCTCTGCATTTGTTCTTTATTCATATACTTTTGGACACGCAGAGTCGTGAACGTTATTATTATTATTACTGCTGATGGTAATAACGTTAGAACCGTAAGAAAGTTGGCGTTGAGCAACATATTTGGCTGACATTGGTTATGAATTTTTATGTTATTCACTAACAGAAAGGTGACCAAGAAGGCTTCATCTATAGGCTGTAATTGCCGAGCATGTTGTTGAGAAGGCAGGATTTCCCCATAATTTTCTCTAAGTAGCTCTCCATGTTCTCTGCGAATGCAGGCGATACGCAACAGAAAGACGCTCTCTGAAGGCGGCCTTGCACCTTCAACAGGACTCGTGTTTGCGGCACATTCTGGGCCCATGGCAAAGCAGCACCTGTGCGTTACGCGCAACGAAAGCGCTGCTGACTTTCTTGCGGGCCACAAGCCTGATCGAAACTTTGTAAACAGTGTAGTCTATGTATGTGTGTGTGGTTATCAGTGAATATGTCATAATCATCACCCAGCACCTGGAGTATAGCATGTCGGGCGAATAGCCAGGCAAACATCTCCAGCTTTTCATTAAAACATTTCTCTCTCTCTCTCTCTCTCCATGTTGTGTGGAAAACAGTGGGAGATGATCTCGCCGAACATTTTTGGCTCAAGATCGCTTTCTCACGAGGTTACAGCACTTTAACACGATTCGTCTGTTTTGTTCACGATGTCGCTTCTATTCTAAATCCGGGTGATCAAGTGGACGCCATTTTCATTGATTTCTCTAAAGCTTTTGACTCTGTGTTTCATTCCAAGCTACTGATAAAACTAAACTAAGTATAACTCTCGTTTGTTCGTTTTTTTTTTTCTTGGGTAGCCAGTCCTATTTATTATCGCTCACAATTCGTTTCTCCAAGTCAGCAGAATCATCTGCCGTTGGCGTCATGTCCGGTGCTCTTAAAGAATCCGTATTAGGCCCTTTATTATTTTTATTATATCTTAAAATTTTGCTCATAGAGCCTAATCTAAAATCGGACTTTACGCATGCAGAGACTGTGTTCCATATGAATTCATTAATTCCACTGATGATCATTACCGTCTTGCACAGTCTCTCATGTCTTTCTTAAACGTGGCCAATGAACATGAACTGTAGAGAAACGGTCCTGGTGTCATATGCTAACCGACGGAGCCCCTTCTTTTTTTAGTGCTTTCTGGATGGCATTCAAGGCTGGCTGAATCTCTTCACTGCCGGCGGCTCTTTCGCTTAGCTCCGTGCTGAAGTTTCTGGATTACGGCTTTGAATCGCGGCGTTTCATCGAAGGCGAACGGGTGCTTGCTGCAGATCACCCTATATTAATCGGTCTGGAAATTTCAGTGAAAAACAGCGGAAATAGTTGCACTGTGCGCAGAGCCGTCCAGCATGTTCAGAGAGCTGCATCAAATTTTTCTTTAATCATAAAGAGCATTTCAAGCGAGCCGGTGGTTGAAGACGAAGGGTGTTCTTGCGAGGCAGGTCTCTCCGAAAGGTACAGGCATTGTGTCGGGACAGCAGTCCTCTTAAGTCGTATTCTCACACACAAGAAATCTGAAATTTTAATTTTCCATTGCCCAATTTAACTTCATATATATCTTACAGACAAAAAAGACAAATATTTAAAAACGAGCCGTTTACATGAGAATGAGATGTGCATTTAATCCTTTGTGCGACAGCGGGACACATACATTTCATTTTTCCATCTGCAGGAAAAAAATTACTCCCACATCACCCGTTGCAATTAGCGCAACGCTAAGGCACTCATATCTTACCTAAGTCTTTGTAATCTCGAGGAAAACGTTTACCACGCTTTAGAAGGGCGGAAGTAGTGTTACAATGGCGTTGAATTTCGATCAATTTTTTTTTTATGATAACTTCTGAATTTTCCTCTTCTTCAGATAGAAAGAACTGTGGGGTTCGCTGTCTAACTCCAAAGAAATGGACCGCTCGTCGACGTCGGGACCACTCGAAAACAGTTTATTAGTAAAAAGATAACTTTCAAACATTACGGCGAAAGGGTAAAACATCAGTAAAAAACTTCCCGACAGTTTCCTCGTACGACTGCCACGCCGGTATACCGCTGACCCTGGCCCCGGCGGACCGCATGCCGCGCACACTTCACGACAGTTCGCCGGCAACTCCCCCTTGGCCGCTCGCCGTGCCTGTTTATGAAGCATGTCCATACCAAGGCGCATGCGCAGTGGCGCTCGCTGCTGGGTCTTATCACCGCCGGTGCGGACATGGGCGAGGGTGGTGATCGGGTGGTTATCGCCGATTCCCCACAGGACGTACTAATCGAAATGCCGTATAATTTCCTCTTTTTCTGGTTTTTCAGAGAGGCGATTTTAACTTCCAGTCATCACGTATTTTTGTAAATTTGCGCAATAACTTGACCTATAAATGCATTGAAACACAATCCCTTGTGAAATTGCCACGTTCATCACGAAGCGCAATTGCGGATATTGGTGCGTGGAAATATTTTTCTTTGTATAATATACCTCTTGAAAAGTAGGCACGTATTCAGGGACAAAAGCCATACTCGACAATTTCTACAGCCAAAGCAAGGAAAGGCAAATGGAGAAAAAAAAATGGTTGGTGCATGCGGTGAAGTAAGCTTTACAGGAACAGACCACAGCGCTATGAAGGCTCACAAGAGTCGCAGGTGAAGGTGGTGTTCTACTGCTGGTAGTGAGGTCCGCACAACTTTCCTCAGCACAACTTGAGAAGTGATACCGTGTGCCACTTGCTTCGGCCGTTTCATCCCAAATACCCGTTGATGAAATTGCGAGATGGAGCCTTCATGAGTCATGGGACAATGTTTTACCACTTTTTTAAAACACTGTCGTGAGTCAGTGGGACATATATGTCCTGCTTTTTTTCAGTAAACTACTGGCTTGATTTTCATGAAATTTGTTTTATACTAGTTCTTTGCAGTTTTTATGAATATACCACAGCCGATTTTTATATCATCGTGTCCAAAATATAGGCAAACCTAGAAAGAGTTAACGCCATGTCTGCCCGTTAAAAACATGAGAACTCGAGTACCTAATTGGAGCAAACTGTGTTCCTTTTTTCAATTATTCGCGTGGAGTTTCCAGAAATTAGCGATGGCTTATGTTGGGCAAGTTCATTTGCATAAATGTATAGCCTGGAAGCGAATCTACTGCAAAAGAATTCAATTGCATGCACAGTGTAGGAAAGGAAACTAGCGATACGGTGCGCCAACCGAATGCTCCAAAAGCTGGAACAAGCGCTAGCTGCGGCTGCTCCTAAATTTCTTGCGAGCAAATGAACTGCCAAAGTGCCGCGTTAAGTGAGAATGCAACATTATCTGCGTACACCGCAGAACGAAAGCAGGCAGGCATAAAGTACGAGTGGCCATCATAAATAAGCTTCGACCTACTACTACAGTGTATGCAAATACAAATACGTCGGTGAAAATATTCTTGCAGCTTAATTCGAGAATCACTAACACTAAGGCTGTTGCAGAAAAGAAACATAACCAAATATCGCGAACGTCACTAATTTATTAAAGAGCCTGCCTGAACGAAAGTACACAACTCTGGAAAGCCCGCATGATATTAAAAATAACACGCACACGCACGAATTAGTGGTCTATATGTACTCACCGGGGCGAAAGACGTCACGAGCGAAGTGTTTGAAACAAACCAATATAGTGCCTGTCACTTTGCTTCCCGATGCGCAAACTTCTGATCGCCGTCGCCCTCCGTTGCTTTTTTTTTTGGGGGGGGGGGGGGGGGGGGGGGGGGGGGGGGAGGGAATGACGAAAGGACGCGTTGCTGCCTTTCCAACGCGATGACACGCATTTCGGCGCACAACTGAAGTCTTTCGAGATTACTTCTTTTTTCCAGTATTATGCGCGATGGCATGGCAACAACTTGAGATGTATTCAGCAATTTCTCAGCGCTTTCTGCAGTCTTCTTATTCTTCTTTTTTTTTTTCTACTCATCACCCGATACTGGAACGGCCGGCCTTCCGAGTGACCTATCAATCCTTCGCATTTTCATTCAGACAACCTTAGACAGTTTACGTCCTCGATCAGCGAGATGGTCGCTACCTATTGATTATTTGCTTTCAAGGATTTTATAGGGCATCTGTCTGACCATTTTAGATTAGTTCACGGCCACAGTCTTTCCTTATTCTCATTGCATAGTAGCTACAGACTGTGCCATGGTTTCGTGCTGGCGGTGACGGCATGGTAGGAGCGTGATCTTTATGTCCGTACGTATGTCCCGTTTATTTCCCTATTTTAGTCAACCCGATGAGACAAGAGTAGAACGCGATGGCGTAATCAGGCCCCGTGCGCATGGCCTTCTCAATTGCTAGCCTGCTTTCGGTTCTCGGTGGATGCCTCAACCATGCCGCGAGAACACGAACGTCTGTGCGCGTAACATTGGCTGTTTCAAATTATCCTAGAATGACTACTGCAAGTGCAGTTGCGAAGTGACCACTACACCATAATTCTTCCCTTTGCGATTCAGCGAAGGGCCCACTAGGCGTCCGTTAGGCAACGCGCGAACCTACGCAGCGGCTCAATTTGGGGATGCTTTTGCTGCTGATGATGATGATTAAATATGTCAGAGCTTTGTAATGGGTGGGCCTTTCAAACACGTGCTCGTTGCGCAATTCACATGTTTTGACGCCTAGCGCGATTCTACGCTTCTGCCACGCAATATTACATGCGTTAAGGAGTCTCCTCCCGCTTCATGACGTTCATATAGTTTTTTCCCGTAGCAGTTTCAAGCAATGGCGTCGCTTTGTGGTAGGAAATCTGCTTGCCACGCCGAAGGCCTGGGCTCGATTCTTACTCAAACCGAAGTTTTTTTTTCATTGTTTATTTGATTTGCATATTTCTCGATTTTTCGCTCACGGACAACGCCGATTTTTCGCTCACAACCAACGACGCCGACACCGACACCGGAATTTCTCCGAAACGAGCTGTTTAACGCTATCGCGTTAAAATAATGAGTCCATTCCCATCACATCAGGTGGGAATAGATACCGAGGGTTGAGAAGAGACAGAGAAACAACTTTATTCACGTAAGGCTGCTTGGTTGCTATAGGTGAAGCCCCTCTTCCAAGGCCTCACTGCCCATTGCAGATCGCCAAGAATGGTCAAGTGTAGTTCGGTGAGTCGCGCCTCCCACCACCAAATGACGAGTCTGTCGTCAATTAGCGGTGAGGCGGCATCTGCCGGACGCTGCGTACGCTGATATATTATGTGTTCTATAGTGTCGGGGTGGATTAGCACCACGAACATTTGTCGCTCTGTCGTTCGGGAAAATTTTTGTGAAGTCTGTGCAAGTGTGGGTAGGTGTTGGTCTGTTCGGCGCCAGTTCCTCGTCTGTCGAGTTTGGAGTGTGCTGGGGCTTTGGCTCGCCTTTAACACAGCCGAGTGCGGCAGCGAGTCAGGTGTGGTAGTGAAAGCAAAAAGTTCGCAGGAATAAATGGAATCGGCTCGCTCAAGATAAGGTAAATTGGAGATCATTGGGAGAAGACTTCGCCCTGCAGTGGACATAGAATAAGGTGAGGAGGATGATGATGATGTGGCGGCGAGCAAGCCTTGTTCGTACTAATCGGGTACCAGCTAGAAGAGTCACTTTGCTACCATCTCATGCCGACAAGGAAACTGACCTATCTGCAAACCTGGGCAAACAGCGCTTCCTCCGCTACGCTGTTGTATTACCAGGCCTCGTTACACCACTTCACTTGTGTATACTTATTGCTGAAAGGAAATAATTAGAGTTACCTGTCGCACTTCTTGGCACTGCCAGCGAATCCTGCTTCCTGCCTAATGCATGCTTGTTTCTAAATGATCGTATAAAATCAGCAACCACCACAATTTCAATCACTCGTAACCAAATGGAAAACCTCCTTTTAATATAATCTTTCTCTGCATCATTCCTTTTGTCTATCTGATTGTCAGGTAGAGGAACAGTATGTAACGCACGAGTATATAGGGACAAGCACACACACTTTCTGGTGTAAAGTGCAGTTTCGAACCATGCACCGGCTACTGGTTCGCCGGAAAGGCCAACGGTGTCCGTAGTATTTACAGAGTTCTCCAAGAACGCATTACAACACGTAAGAAAACAGCAACAGCACACATAAGACAACACGAGGTACGCGCCACCACTGAATGCCCCGCTTCTGCTCCTTGAGAAATCGTTCCTGCGACTGCTCAAACCCTGTTTCGTGCAGCGAGCGGGCACTTGACTGCCAGTGGACTTGACTCACGCGGGAACACACCAAAATGACTCGTCTAGTAGATTATTCGCGCCGTGCACCTTTCGGAGCAAATCGGTGCCCGCTAGAGGTGCACAGAGTACGCCCGGTCACACGCCGTAGGAGTGCTTTGCGAGGCCGGCGCCACCTCGGAGGCCACGCTCTTTATTCCGTTTCGCCGTGGATCCGTGTTGAGCGGTTTCCACGTCGGCGTCAACTCCGACATCACAGGACCCGCCGATGCCGGTGGATGATGCGGTGACACTAACGGAGACGCCTCTTGCACGGTGAGCACGATTTCGGCGCTCCGCGTGTCACCGCCGCTGTTTTTGACCGGTGGCTGAGCAGCGGATGCAGATGGCTTCGCCTTGCTGTCGGCAGCTGGCGCCACCGGTGCTGCAGGCGCAGTTGCTGTTGGTGCTGCAGGCGCGGCGGCTGGCGGCGAAGCTGCGGTGTCCTTTTTCTTCTGAGATGCCTTCTTTTTCGTTGCGGCCTTCAGCTTTTCTTCGGTAACGCAACACGCGTAGATGAACACGAAGACACCGATAACAATAAACACGACAATAATGGCGATGACAAAAGCTGTCTCGCTGTCGACACCTTTTCGACCTGCAAAGAGCGTTGAAAAAGGCGTCAGCAAATCGTGTTCCAAATACGTACACTTTCTACAACCCATCATCATCTCACAACATTCAGTAACTAGGTGTTGCGTTTACACAACATATGCGTCACATCAACTCATCAGTCTATGACACGTGCGTTATGCATGAAACAGTGTCTGACCGCTGATTCAGAACGCGTTACTGGGCCTTTGTCCAAACGAAAAAAGTCATGAAGGCTTTATTGGAACTTTTCATTCACACGGAGTTAGATTCAAGGCTGTTAACGCCAATGGGCCTTTTTGGAAGCCAAGGTTGCAACCCTGCACTGGCGTAGAGAGGAGGAGGGGGGTTGACACCCCTTCCTCGAAATGTTTTCAATTTTAATAATAATAATTATTGGGTTTAACGTTCCAAACCCACGTTTGGTTATGAGCAGTGTTGTATGCGTTACCGAAAAAAAGTAACTAAATGCGTTACTCGTTACGCTAGCAAAAAAGGAACGCGTTACCGCCCTGCGTTACACATAAAAAAGTTAACGCGTTACCGTTACCGTTACCGAAAAAAAGTAACGGACGTTACTTCCGCCGTTACTCCATAATCAGAAATTTTATTCATTGCATCTTCGCTGCAGGCACCCCAATAAGAATTTTGTAAAGCCCAAATAATTTGCACAAATGTGCCGTTCCTTGGCAATACTGTATATAGTGGCCTGAAGTAGCCTGTACAGTTATATTTGATGGCTTCTAACCAGGGTGTCGGAACGGAACGAAAACCGAAAACGAAAAACGAAAAAAACGATATTTTGGACCGGAACGAAAACGTAACCGAAACTTTATCTGTTATTTCGTTCTGGAGTGAAAACGAAATTTTTTCAATCGTTTTTCGGTTCACGAGAAAACTTCGCAATCCGGAGCAACTGAGCTCGTGCGATGTGAGCATATCTCATGGTACGGTATTAGCGCGTACCTCAGGCAGGAATTCCGAAGCAAAGATATGTTGAAATTGTGCGAAAAACGAAAACAGTGACAACCAGAGATGTTTATATTAACGCAAGTGGATTTTTGCGCGCCTGTCACGCAGGCCAGCGTAGAGAGGGCATTGTCGGCGCTGAAGTTTGTTACAGCGAAAGCTGTTATGAGATCACAACAGCTGATTTTGGCGCCATTGTTGTCCACCACCGCCGGTGTCCGTGACCGCTATCGCGTGATATAAAAAAAATAAACGAGAAACAAATTTCTAGGATCGGATAGCATTTCAACTCGCGCCCTCTGCGTGGCAGTCGGGTCTTCTACCACAGTGCCACGCTAGTGCTTCTATGCTTGCGAGGAGCGCTTCACAAGCGTGAGTGCTGACGAGCAGTGCGGCCCAGTGTTCCGTATTCGATACAAAGGCACAAGGTGCCCGAGTGATGCACTGTTCCAATTAAGCAGGTCTAGAGGGACTTATTCCTGATTGACCAAATCTTATTTTTCTCCATATTCACAACCGCTTCAGACGTGGCAAAACTGCTTAGTCTTCTTTAATACTACTTTTGTCAGCATAAAAATAAGCTACGTCGTCATTTTAGCATTAACACATTTAAGCATAAACAATATTAAAACACCACCATTCGTTCAAACATGCTGACCATGCAAATACTATAGGTAGCGGGAAAACTGCCCCTATGGGAATCCGTAGGGTGGTTGTACTGCACGAGATATGTAACCAAGCTACTATCCCTCGACCTTGGTAACCCGTTTTGCGTACTCTTGCAGTTCTTAATGCATCTGATGACATCAGCTTTATGAGGCCTTCATTCTTAACTCAATAAAACTATCAAGATGCCTTTCTTACGTGGAAGAATTACATTGATGGAATTGAACTGCCGGGTCATTCCCGGAGTGCGAATGGGCTAAGTTTTTTCATTCCGAGGAATTGAAAGGAATCGAATTGCGGTAAGTTCTAATTCCCCGCAATGGAATTGAAATAGAATGGAGGCGCCCATTCCGCCACACTGCTTCCCACCCACTGCAGTGCTCAGCCATAATTCTTTATCATCATTAGTCACAGCGCAAAGTGCACATAATGCCTTACAGATGTGTAGCGTGTAACACGAGACTCCGAAAAATAAGGAAAATCGCAAAGTGGGAACTTCTCTAATTCAGAAGAATTGCGACGATTTATGGCGTAGTGGGTACCTTGCATGTGTACCTGTATTATTGCCCCAAGAGACTCTCCATCGGGCTCTACAAAGTCCGCTCTTCCAGCTTTCATTGTGACTGTGCTGCGTGTGTCGCGCAGGCCTGGCGATCTCTTTATCAGAACAGTGGTCTCGCACATCAGAGAGTACACTCAATGACGTGCTGCTTCTGAGATCGTGCTCACTCCCTTGACACAAAGCACTGAGCCCACTAAAAAATTCGTATTTGTCTTTTGAGAAAATAAATACTATGACTTTGAAATTATTACTGGTCTGTGTTAGTTGGTAGAAATTAGAAATTCGTGGTACAGTTACCTCCGCTCCTCTGAAGAACGTATTTTACCCTTGTCCCACTTTCCTAAGAGCAGGGCAAGTAACTACATCAAAATTCCAATGTTCGTTATGATTACCTTAACTTCAAATTTTTTCCATTAAAAAAACCGTTACGAACCGTTACGGAACCTTTTTTTTTTCGTTCCGGAACAGAAACGGAACGGAACTTTTTGCGGTGGAACGAAACTAAAACCGAAACGAAAAACATTTCGTTCCGACACCCTGCTTCTAACTCTGTGGCACATGGTAAGGCCATTTTTCTCAATGTAACATTAAATATAAGACGATCGATGTCACCATCAACGCTCTCCGCAAAGAAAACATCGCTGAACAAACTTGCAGTAATTATAACGGCGTGCTTCTACTAACAAAATTAATGCGCAAACTTGTAGCAACAAAAAATGCTTAAATGGCATAAATCCGGCAAAAAGTATTTGCGCGCAATTTTTTTTCCGTTTAACCTGCATAATTACTGCAAAAATTTGCGACTGTGTATGTCAAGCTGTTCAGGGTCAGCCTCGCTTCCTCAGGAATTCAATAGCCAGAAAGCTAGTCGCAGCTGCAGATAGCAAGACGCAAAACTAATTTTGGAAACGAAGTTCATAACAAGTGTCAAAGTATTACACGAACAACTTCCTACTGTAACTGCAACTCTCTGAATGTAAGAAGCAGTTGCATTTCAAAGCTGTCATCGGACAACTTGCCTCGTTTCTTGGTGAATACCTCCGCACAGGCTAAATAGGCACTCAACAGACACGCTTTGTGGTACTCCGGTATTCACTTTCAGAAAAAGCTGGTCAACGCGCGGGTTTACCTTGAACCCACTCAGCGCGATGTAATGATGCACCAAATGTACCGAGACAGTCGTTCATCTACAGTTGGCGATGTCGTTGAGAATGCATTTCCGAAGAAGTCATCGCTGAGCTAAGCCAGGCCGCTATACCCGAGTCTTGATCTCCGCAAGCCAAGAAAATCTCGACAGTTCGCTTTTGACGGTTACGAGGACCGCATTTCGCTTCGATTCATCGACGATCAACGACAACTTGAACCTCGATAGCACGGTAGCCGAAACTCACTGATCCATTTAAGGAATTTCGATAATTTGCTCCCGAATGCAATCTTCCTAGCGCAACAAAGGACCCCGTGCCTGGTCGCTTTGTCAACGGTGAGCGGGCCGACAGCAGTCCGCCACTGCGACGAAATAACATCGGGGAGAGCTCTGGGAAAGTAGCTCCTACGAGGCGGAAAAATTTTGGAGAAAATTCTTGAGATCATTGGAATAAAAAGTAACGAGTAACGTCACAGCTCGCGTTACCGAAAAATCGTAACGTAAGTACGTTACCCGTTACAGATCCGAAATAGTAACGAGTACGTTACTAAGTTACTGAAAAAAGTAACGCGTTACCGCCAACACTGGTTATGAGAGACGCAGTAATGGAGGGCTCCGGAAATTTAGACCACCTGGTGTTTTTAACGTGCATATATATATATGTATATATATATATATATATATATATATATATATATATATATATATATATATATATATATATATATATATATATATATATATATATATATATATATATATATATATATATATATATATATATATATATATATATATATATACCCCATAGCAATGGACGGGAGGATGACCGCCGCAGTAGCTCAGTCGTAGAGCATCGGACGCGTTATTCGAAGGTCGCAGGTTCGGTCCCTGCCGGCGGCAAGTTATCTTGTCGTCCACTTTACATATGTTTTCAAATGTTTTCATATGCACTCGTGCAGTGATGCAGGGACACTTGTTAGTGTTATTGCCCCCAATATAACATCGCCTGCTTTGATTTACCGCTCAATTTGTCATAGGATTGTCGTTTCTGACATTTATGTTCTTTCATTGGCTGCTGCTGATCATTGGCTTGTTTTCGGCCTCTGCAGCCTGAACACGACATGCGTCACGTCTGAAAACATTTAGATCTGTTCGACAACCATGTTCCTGTGCGGCTGTCACTGGTCACAGGAAACCTGTGAGGCCTTCCTGTGACTAGTGAGGCTGCCACTGATGTCATTGTCACCGCGGTTTAGTCATGAGGTGCAAGACGTAAGTACACCTTTCAAGCACGACATAGCATGTCAATAAGAACCTTTTCGCACAGAACGTTAATAGCTTTAACATCAGCGCCATAAAAGGGTGGACACGGTCGACTTCGATGGAAACTGGCGCCTTTGTCTGGTCACCACTGGAAGCCAGGGGGGTTTCAAACACCCCTCCGGAAATTTTGAAATTTAGCACGTATATATACACACGCACGCATACAAAAACACGTGCGAACATACATAGAGTATGGTTGGGCCCCTCCCCCCCCCCCCCCCCCCCCATCCCCTCCCCCCTGAAAAGATTTCTGGCTGTCCCGTCTTTGTTTTAAGGTTATGGCCACGTAGGTTTTTGAGGCTAATGACGGTTAAAAACCTGCCTTTACCCCTGGAAAGCCGGGGACCAAAGGCAGGCCGTTCATGGGAAGCACGTGGTCTCTTCATTTTCATTTTCGCATCCATTGCGATGCTTATTTTCTTTCGGACTCGGCCAAAGGGTGGGCACTGCAGTGAAACTTCGTTCCCTTTAATGGACAACCCTGCGCACGCCTACGGCTAGAGAGGTCAAGTGGCGCACGCGAAATCAACGAATGCCGAGGCTCTTGGTTAGTCTTCCACCGGCTACAAGTTGTTGTTTTTTTTCGTCTATTTGCTTTTTTTCTTTAATAATTATTGTACTTAAGTTCAGAAGGACGAATAACGCCCCATACGCTCGGGGATACGGAACATTACTAAACGCGCCAATCGTTCGATTCCTCTTCTTTCGTTTGAACTCAGTAATGGACACATGACCTCCTAGGACCAGTTGTCACCAGTTATTGTTGCTCCAAGCATGCAGTGGTCAACAGTGGTCGAACGAGGGACGTCTCAGAGGCTGAAGCCAATGTTTCCACTCGGGTATTTGTCTTCGTCAAGGCGAGGACGAATCCCCTTATCGAAAGGTTGGCACCCCTGTGTTGGACCACTGTTGACCAGTTCGTCTATAAATGGCTTTCCTTCGAACTACCACCTCATTTAGATTTGATCAGGCATGGGTGCTTTGTTTGGATATGCTGGACGTGGCGGCACGTGCAGCTTTGCCCTTGTTGCACGATCCGCAGACGCTATAGCCTTCACCGCGTCTTGTGCGCTCGTTAAATGCTCGTCAAACACATCGTTTGTATGTCTATTAAGCCTCGCTTCCCTCTACTTTCTCGTTAGCCTTAGCAAGGCAACTAATCGGTCTTCGAGATAAATTACAGTGCAACTACAGCCTTGTGCAATGCGCTCATGTGATGCTTGAAATCATGGGGTGAAAACCATCCAACGTGCTATCGGCGTCAAATGAAACCCGAACTGTGGCGAGCATTATCACCATGGACAGGCGCGCATATATGCGCAGTGCTGCCGAACCAGATGCGCGCGCCTGTCCATGGTGATGACTATACCTATGCGAATGCTTGCCGGTATTCGGGTTTCACTTGACGCCGATAGTACATACAGTATTTGACGCATGATTTCATGATCAGCTCTGCCGCCCGATTTCGGGTGACTCCGCGATGTGCATGGAACAGCTAACATAATATCTTAGCGTTTAAGCTAGCTGGCTCAGAGGCGTCTGTTCCGGGAGAGAAGAAAAAGGGGGGGGGTGTAGTTTGGAGCTTGGGGGAGGGGGGGTGTAGTCTGGAGTGTAGTTTGGCTGATTCCTACATATCACTTTGTTTTCTTTTTACATCGCTAACAAAATCTTTAAAAATCACCTTTGGCAGAAAAGACAGTTTCACTTCTTGAAGCAGATTGTTCCCAAAAGCACTCATTATTTGCGCGAGAAATCAAAACGAATATTTGAGTAGTTCGCACTGCATTGCTAATCAATCACTCTGCGAATTGCTCTACGACAAATACTGCAAATTACAATTGCGTTGCCAGTGACGTTGAAGGTATCCTTCAGTTGAGAAAAATTCAGATGATGACACGTACTAGGTTTCGACACGTACAAGAGTTTGCGACGAATGAGTTCTGAAGCTCGCGCTAGTTTTAAAACTCGCTCCGAGTGAAATCACTGACTTCATTGTGAAACCGCTACTTCAATTTGCGCGTTGCAAAATGTGCGCTAGCGTAATTAGTTAACAAGTTGATAAGTGAAATCTTCATAATTATTTAATTATGCATTTTGATTTCCACTTTAGTGATCCATCTTGGTGAGTTTGTTTGTGCCTGGTTCCACAGGTAATTATAAAATTATTCTAACACAGCAATAAGGAAGTCCGACGTAACTGGCGAAAAACAGTTGTGCACCTCTATATGACACTTCGATCACTTCATTACGCACTGAAGCTTCGCTCCCATTCGTGTGCATGATGGTAAAGAGCGTGTAATAACATTGCCTAAAGCTTGCCATTCGCTGCATCTTTCAAAATGTCAGAAAAAGAAAACTGTGACATCTTCTACGTGCTGAATTCTATATAGCAGCTTAGGTGAATCTGATTATATCATCGTGATTTCAATTGTGTTCAGGTGCTAGATGCTGCTCTTGTATGACACTGCTGGCGCAGCTTTTAGAACCATCTCATCGTCTTAGAACTATGCCTATCTGAATGGACAATCTCCAGCTATTAAAGGAATCGGTTTGGTTCGACATAATAATGCATTTTTAGAGCGTATATACGTCACTTTGGCGTGCTCAATTATTTCTATTTGTGTGCCATAATCATGCGTAATGAGATTATACATTTATGTCGCGACAGGGAGTTTATGAGATTTCTTGACGTCAGCGCGACAGGGAGGCGAAGGGGGCGCTGCTCAGCAAACGGTCTCTAACTATTTCCGGTTAACCAAACTGCGCGTGAGAGTTACAGACTGCTTGAATGAGATATATGAACAGTAGCTTGCACTTTATGATCGTTAGTGGCTTGATGTATACCACTACATTGGAAGCCGCCGCACACGGGAACGGTTGTGGAAGTATTGGCCTCGAGGAGTTGCGGAGTCGCCCTCTATCGGACCGCCTCGATTGCGTGCTAGGCAGGATACCGCCGGCGCGCTCCCCATTGGTTTTGCTGTCGGCGCTCTACAAAAACACCTCGCGGAAGCCCTCCAGGGCATTTCTGTAAGTACTTTCGAAATGAACTGTGTTCTTTACTGTCAAAATAATCATTTTCGACGAACTGAAAGCACAAGATAGTCTACAGTCGCTGTCTCTTGGCAGAAAACCGAGCACCCGCTTCACGCCGAGTTGGAGACCCCTGAACCGGCTTCTTGCGTGAAAGGTAGTCACTCGCTGAGTGCAAACTATGTGGAATATCTCGTTACAGTAGACTGTCTGTATAACCAAACGGAGCATAACAGAAAGAAGCCTCAAGCCAGCGATCGCACGGGTTCGCGACGACTGACGGTGCCTCTTCATGTATGAGCGTCTGCATGTATGTTCGTACTGATGGTTTCGCTTTTGCTACGAGCGCGTTTTGGCACCGCGCTGTGAACTTTAGGCCGCAAAATATGAGAATTTGTGAGTAAACAAACAACTACCGTTGCACGGACGCTATCAGAGTAGTTCAAAAACAATTTCCTTACAACTGCGGCTTCGGTGCGCATGGCAACTTTGTGATCTGCCGTCCCGACGATTCAGTGTTTTTTTTTCGGTCTAAATTCGTGTACATTTCAATGTCAATTGACAAGTTGTCTCGTAATGCGTATTGATCGGTCTTCTCAGCTGGCAAATGCCGCTGCTTCTGTTTCTTTATTCAGCGCATTCGTTTCGTTTGGTGGTCACACAAAACGTGAGCAAATGCGACGCCTTTTTTTAATGCTCCTTAATTATCGTTCCTTTTGCATTCCAGTGAACTTGCCGCTCTCTGTCATCAACAAATTCATAGACCAAAGCTTCACCACTTCGAGATTACTGGTGGAAGGAAAACCAGTCTACGAGACCGAGCATGTAGTAGCATGCGACGCCTAGGAAAAGAAAGAAAATACAGTAACGTTTGCCGGACTTGTTCTGCAAACGTCGGCTGTGAACTAGCACCCACATGAACTTGAAATAGCTGTGAATAAAGTAGAAGGTATGGCAGCAACCAGCAGCCGCAAAACAGGATAGTAATTATTTGGCGAGTACCCCAGCAATTTTGGCAGCAGTGTCGTGTCTAACGCGAACAGGGTGGCATCTTTCCCACGTAAATAAATGAGGCTCCAAGAAAATACATGGGGTTGGCCGGTGGGCCGATCACGGAGGCAATGCAAAATTTATGTAGCTTATGAAGCAATGCATGCCTCATCAAATGGGAAGGTTGCCTGTCGGCGTCCCGCGTCAGCGGCGTCAACACGAGTGATGCAAAAAATAATCGTCACGTGATGGTGTCACCATATGACGTCATCATGATGTCACAGATCGCCAAAATGTGTAGCGTCATTATGACGTCACATAATGTGACGTCACGATGACGTATTCACACGTCATGGTCGCTTTGCATTGCCTCCGTGATCGGTCACGGAGGCCGTGCAAAACCGCGTTAGGTGCACAACGCTTTTGGAGGGGGGCGCGGGAGAATCAGTACATCGACTGACAAGAAGATGGCTTTCGCCTTCTAGTCATCTTTAACGAATGCATAAGGGACCCTGTGCGTTTTTTAATTCAACGTATCTAAACAATGACTTGCGCATCTGCAGCCGATTTTGTGGACGCTGAGCACGGGGCCAACGATCATGAGGTCGCATTGGAGGATTCTGAGATGGAATCGCACGTGGTAAAAGGTAGCGCTTTTACCATCCTGTGGCAGATAAGCATCATTTGCCGGCGGGAAGCGCGCTCGAGCCATTGTCTCAGTGCGCGCTGTCTGCTACTCACCGAACATCGCAGGCCCGACGCAGTAACAAAAGTCTTCGTCGCGGAAGTGCTCGTTGCACACAAGACTCGTAGCGGATGGCTACTTGCCGGTTCTTAGCTTTACAACCCATGCTTCACGCTGTTTCTTGTCCCGCGGTTACCTGTGCAGGCTGACACTGGGCTCCTTTGCGTAAGCGCGGCACTGCGGCACCGAGCGGTAGAGCCCCATGTTCGTCGCCTTCGGAGGCAGCCACTCTATTACAATGGTTTCAATTGAGTAGAAAATGAGAGAAAATTTCCGAATTTGAACGGGCCGCAGCGCATGTGGGACTTGAAACTCGTTTTCAAAGCACGCGGCAGTGCGCCACAGGCAGCCGACGCGGCCGCTGAGACCACGTGATCCTGCCAAGCACGTCACGCCGACGGTGGCGCCGGCGTTTCCAGTGGTGGGCCTCGAGGCCAATACCCTCAGCAGTTTCTCGGTGTAACAGGCCTCGGAGACCGCGTGGGATAAGCCGCAAACGCCGCAGGGGAGAACAAACAACGAGGGTAGCCAACTCTAGACGGAATAACAGGGACGGCCTACGTCGCAGGCAAGAAGAATACCTGCGCTCAAAGTAATAAAAATAGAAGGGACTTAGCAAAGCCGAGACGACGTACAACGAGACACCGCACGCTTTGTTTCCTGGTTTCTTCTCTCGCGTCTTGCGTCATATATATATATATATATATATATATATATATATATATGTTGGAGACCTAACAACGCCAAGAAATTTAACTTTGTTTTATACATATTATTTTGTTATAGTAACTCGTCTTACACGTTACAGAGGGACGGATACACACGCACAGTTTTTCGTCGAGTCGGCATAGAAATGCTTACGCACCGAAAAAAAAAAAGTCTGTTGTGGTGGTTTCCGGGACGTTGTTTGTTGCTATGGTGACGCCGAACGATCGCTGGAAGGCGCTCGTCTTGCAATTAGACGTGAGAACGCAGGCGGTGCGCCTATGAGACAACATTTGCTCGCGCTATAGACTTCGCTTGGGAAACAAGCCTGCCTACCTGAGAACAACACATCCTGCTGAGCCGTGAAGGAAACAAACACAGGAAGTGTTGGCGATCGACGCAGACAATAAGGGTATCGCCTTCCCTGCTGTGGCCAACGCCATGCTGGCGCTGTTCCCGCCACTGGGGAGATCAGCCTCTCTGTGGGCCGGGGTGAACTGGGCACTGTATTTTGCGAGCAGCATTGAACCGCTGTCCCACAGAACCATCGCTTCCACAGAGTTTGAGCCTGAACCCGCCATGGTGGTCTAGTGGTTATGGTGCTTGACTGGTGGCCCGAAGGTCGCGGGATCAAATCCCGGCCGCATGTGATGGAGGCGAAATGCTAGAGGCCCGTGTGCTTAGGTCTATGTGCGCATTACACCCCTGGTTGTCGATATTTCCGGAGCCCTCTACTGCGGCGCCTCTCATAATCATATCGTGGTCTTGGGACTAAAACCCCAACAATCATCATTAGAGTTTGAGCCTGAACCACATACGTTAAAGCAGAACGATAGGCTAGTTGGTTTGGTTAATGTGACGTATTAGCGGCGCTGAAAGACGAAACTGCAGGCCACACAGAAGAAAGGACGGGCGCAATACTCTAACAAGAGTTACTGGACACAAACAGTGCCAATCAACAATTGTGCAGGAGCGATAACAAAAGAAAAAAAAAACTAAATTTTCTTGTTCTTTTGCTCGCCACTCATCGCGCAACCAAACCGCGCAACCTGTGACTGTAAGAAAATAGATTTCTCTTGAGGAGAGATAGAAGACCCCTCACGCAGTTTTCACATTCCTTCTGAATTAACAAGGCCTTCAGTATATTATTCTGCTCATTTTCGTATCATGTTTGCCGCTTGCGCGTGTGCTCCCAAAATGTGGCGTGCACATAGGCGTGCGCACGAGGGGGCAGGCCCCCTAATCACCGACCCGGGGGGGGGGGGGGGGGGCGCAAAGTCTGCCCCATATCCTTACTCAATCGGAGCTGTCGCGTCACTTTTTTTAAAAGAACAGGGTTATGACCACACAAGTTTTTGAGGATAATGGCGGCCGAAGGCCCCTTATGTTGAATTCGAATTGTTTACTTCCTATCATTATCCCGGAAAGCAGCGTACGAAAGACAGGCCATTGTAAGCAGCAAGTCATCGCTTCATTTTCATTTTTTTCATCCATTGTGAAGCATGTGTTTTGGACTCGACCACTAGTGGGGGGAAGGGGGGGTTGCTGTGAGCAGTCGTTGCCCCCCCCCCCCTTATGGCGAACACTGCGCACGCCTATGGCCGTGCATTCTGATCTTCCAGCGAGACGGCCATAGTACGAGTTCATGCCAGCGGCCGAACGCACTGGGCCATGAACGAGTCCCTATTTAAACCCTTATTGCACTTCGCCCGTTGTGGCTCTACTCTATAGTATAGTTGGTTTAAGTCTTGCCCAATAACTCAAAATGGGGCCGCACTCTTTAAACGAATAGCCATCTGTAACCATACCGTATACACCGATGTACCGCGGTGCGTGGTTTCTTTACGTACTCTACACAATGAAGCAGCAAACACTACCTAAGTGTATGAGATTCTTGATGGCGCCATGACACATTATACTTTTCTCGCGTCTCTATTTTGTCAACATGGTTAAACAGATTTTTCATTCTTGCTGTATCGTTCACTGTACAGACGGTATGGTAAAAGTAAATGTTCGCTTCAAAAGAGCGCGAATTCATATTCAATTTCCTTGTATTTACAGATGAAGAATCACCGCGTTCATATCGTTGGCGCCATTGCGCGCTCAGCTTTGGACGATGGCTGTTGTCTTTTAAATGCGAAGCATTTCTTAGCGAACTTCTGCGACTTTGAGCGTATCTATCTATCTATCTATCTATCTATCTAGCCGCCTACGACTTTGTGCTCTCCTGGCCGTTTCGTTAATCCGCTGTATACCAAAATTGGTGTGTCATAACATGGCCTTATTACGAACATAAATGACAGGTCATATCATGAAAATCATGACACGCATGTCTTGAACAGCATGATTTACATTCCACGGCCTTTGGGCTTCCTGGCCGTTCCGTTAATCGGATGTATACTAAAATTGGTGTGTCATAACATGGTCTTATTACGAACATAAATGACAGGTCATATCCTGATTAATGAGAACTAACAGACAATAACGCCAAGGAAATTACAGGGGGTGTTATCTGTAGTATTTAGAATATAAATGTGAAGAAAGTAAAGTGGACGAAAAGATGACTTGCCGCCGGCAGGGACCGAACCTGCGACCTTCGAATAACGCGTCCGATGCTCTACCACTGAGCTACGGCGGCGGTCATCCTCCCGTCCACTTTCTGGGGTATATATGTTGATTTAAACCTAGGAGTGTTAGTCAGCGCCAATCGCAGCCATGGCGGCGAGTGTGGAACACTCTTTTTTTGCCTGTTGGCGTCACGTAGCACGTGATCATTTTACGAGTTGGCAGCTGACCAATAATCCCTCGCGTTATTCGAAGGTCGCAGGTTCGGTCCCTGCCGGCGGCAAGTCATCTTTTCGTCCACTTTACTTTCTTCACATTTATATTCTAAATACTACAGATAACACCCCCTGTAATTTCCTTGGCGTTATTGTCTGTTAGTTCTCATTAATATTGTGTCTAACAAAGGTAAACGAGCCCTTGAAAAATCATGTGCTTTCCTTCATTCATAGCGAGGGTCTCGTCCTGGCAGACTTAGTGCCTTCGGGTAGTATGCGAGGGATTATTGGTCAGCTGCCAACTCGTAAAATGATCACGTGATACGTGACGCCAACAGGCAAAAAAAGAGTGTTCCACACTCGCCGCCATGGCTGCGATTGGCGCTGACTAACACTCCTAGGTTTAAATCAACATATATACCCCAGAAAGTGGACGGGAGGATGACCGCCGCCGTAGCTCAGTGGTAGAGCATCGGACGCGTTATTCGAAGGTCGCAGGTTCGGTCCCTGCCGGCGGCAAGTCATCTTTTCGTCCACTTTACTTTCTTCACATTTATATTCTAAATACTACAGATAACACCCCCTGTAATTTCCTTGGCGTTATTGTCTGTTAGTTCTCATTAATATTATGTCTAACAAAGGTAAACGAGCCCTTGAAAAATCATGTGCTTAGGTCATATCATGAAAATCATGACACGCATGTCATGAACAGCGTGATTTACATTCCATGGCCTTTGGGCTCTTGCGGCCGTTTCGTTAATTTCATATATTCCAAAATTGGTACGACGTGAAAACAGTGCATGACGAACATAATGACATGTCCTAACATGCAAATCATGACGGGCATGTCATGTGCAGCATGATTTACATGACATGGTTTTAAAGGGGTCATGAACCACTTTTCCAAGTAATGATCTAATGGCCTCAGTATCGGAGTGTACTGCCTCCCGAATCGATTGCCGCAAAAATTTGTCGAATCCGTCAAGAATCAGCGGAGTTACGGGGGTTTGGCGCACGCTCCCAGCGCTTTCTCTCTTTTCTCGTGCCGACGAGCGCACTGGAAGCTAGACAGGGAGGGATGGCATGGGGGAAAGAAGTTACGCCAGCGCGCGTCATGAAACGCGATCGCTCTCCCGCTGTGATTCGCTTGCGCGAATGCGGCGCCGGCAAGTGGCGGCATTCCGCGGCAAGAAGCGCATCTGATCCGAACGCCGCTCTCGATTTACGTCGGCTATCGGCCAATAAGCATGCTATGTCTTTGCGACGTACAGCGGACAGACGCCCCGCCCACCGACGAGAGTGAGAACCGGCCTCTGTTTGAAAAGAGGGTGCCTGGGGAAACGGCAACTTCGCGCTCCGCTTGTGGCCATTACGCGGCGCGCACGACTGTAATATTTGGCAGAGCAGTTCATAGCCGTGTCAGCTTTCCGCAGGATGTGTTTTTTCAATCAGCCCAAGGGGTGCTTCATGACCCCTTGAAGGGATACATACGAAAACTGGTATGACGAGACATTTCTGTATGACGAACATAACTGACACGTGGTAACCTGAAAATCATGATATGCATGTCATGTATGACATGATTTACATGCGACGCTCATGGCGCACTCGCGGCCGTTTCGCTAGATTCATATACACCAAAATTGGTATTGTGCGATGTGACTTTACGAAGAACATCAATAACAGGTGGTAGCATGAGAACCATGACACCCATGACATGTATGTCATGATTTACATGCCACGCTCATGGTGCATTCGCGTCCGTTTCGCTTGCGTGATATACACCAAAATTGGTGTTACGCGACACGACTGTATGACGAACGTATGTGAGACGTGGTAACATGAAAATCATGATATGCAAGTCATGTACGTCCTGATATACATGCCACGCTCATGATGCGCTAGCGGCAGTTTCGTTGGATTGATATACACCAAAATTGGTATTGCGCGATGTGACTGTTTGAAGAACATGAATGACAGTTGGTAAGATGAAAACCATGATATTCATGTCATGTATGTCATGATTTAATTGCCACGCTCATGATGCATTCGCGGCCGCTTCGCTAGCTCGATGTACACCAAAATTGGTATTGCGCAAAGCGACTGTATGACGAAGGTAAATGAGACGTGGTAACATGAAAATCATGACATACATGACATGCATGACATGATTTACATATCATGATCATGACGCACTCGTGCCATTTCGCTTGCTTGACATGCACCAAAATTGGTATTGCGCGACGCGACTGCATGACGAACGTAAATGAGAGGTGGTAACATGGAAATTGTGACATGCAGGTTATGTATGTCATGATTTACATGCCGCGCTCATTGTGCATTCCCGCGGCCGTTTCGCTAGCTTGGTATACACCAAAATTGGTATTGCGCGATGCCACTGTATGACGAACGTAAATGAAAGGTGGTAACATGATAATCATGACATGCATGAAATGTACGACATGATTTACATGCCATGCTTATGGCGCACTCGTGGCCGTTTCGCTAGATTGCTATGCACCAAAATTGGTATTGCGCGATGTTACTATATGAAGAACATGAATAACAGGTGGTAACATGAAAACTATGACATGCATGCCATGTATGTCATGACTTACATGCCACGCTCATGGTGCATTCGCGACCGTTTCGATAGCTTGATATACACCAAAACTGGTATTGCGCGATGTGACTGTATGATGAACATTAGTGACAGGTGGTAGCACGAAAAACCATAATATTCATGTCATGTATGGCATCATTTACATGCTCTACTCATGGTGAACTCGCGGCCATTTCGATCCTTTGATATACACTAAAATTGGTATTGCGCGATGTGACTCTATGACGAACATAAATGAGAGGTCTTAACATGCGAATCATGTTGTGCATGTCATGTACGGTATGATTTACATGCCACTGTCATGGTGCGCTTCCGGCCGTTTTGTTAACGTGATATATACCAAAATTGGTATGGCATGACACGAGTGCGTGATGAAAATAAACGTCAGGTCATGCATTTATATACCAGAATATGCGTTTCCTTGGCATGGTGTACACTAGATTGTGCATGCATGCGTGCATGGCAAACGTGCGATATATGGTGGACTAGACGGCATGGCATGAATGATTTCATTTGGCTCAAAGACAAACAAGGCGATGTATGCAGCTCTTTGCTGGCTGCTTCGCATTACATCGATTCCCACAGTGCGTGGGATCTGCCGATTTTTTTTTTTTTTTTTTCAGTTATTCCTTGTGGCAACCGGACTGAGCGACAGTATGTGCCAGATAATTTTCGTTATGTCGACGACTTCATGCAGTGCACATCAGCTCTTGACTTTCTTTGTAGTCTTTACATTCTCTGCACCTTTCCCTAGTGCATATGAGCCAACCGGGCTTATAACTGGTTAAGCTCCATGTTTTCGTTTAGCTTAGTCCCTCTTTCCTTGTGACAGCGCCCTAAACGGCTATGAAGACAGATCGAGTTGAATACGGTAGAATGAAACGCAAAGTATAGCACGAGAATATAAGGCACTGCCGTCATTCCGTGAACGTCTTTCCTCTCTATGTACACTTATCTAGTTTATACCAGAGCCACTGTTGTCGTCAGCGTTGTGTTTCGTGTACAAACGCAAAGGAAGTGTCCCGAACACAAGTGCTGCATAGCTCTTTCAAGGTTAGCACCAACGGACCACGCGCGTAGCTTCATATTTGTGAGATTTGTTCGCGTCCCTACGTAACAGCAAATGCTTGCATTGTGAAAAATGAGTGAAAAGGCCGCGAGAATTGTCCAAGGTAGACGGGAGGGCAAAGCAATGTTTTTCGTTTTCGTTGGGGGCGCAAGAGGCAGCAGAGCAGCATATAGCAACAAGGGGGCGATACGAGAGGCCGGAGGAAATACTGAGGGGTCGACTGTTTATCCTTCCACCCCTTCCTCGCTCCCTTTTATTTCTGCCCCTACTTTCACGGCCACGAGGCAGAAAAGAAACCTCCGCTTTTATGCCCCCTATGATAGCCGGCCTTCGTTGCTTGAAAACGTGCACGCGCTGCAGGCAGCGAGCAGGCAACGTTTACCCTGCATACGGCGCGTAAATTAGCTCACCCGAGCGAGTGTGCCGGTATACGTTGAAACGCATCGCCCCGCCACACCGTTCGTTAGCGGATTTCACGAGGCGAGCGCTTTCGGCAGCATACGCTCTCCCGGCGGATGTTTTCTGCCAGCTGAAAGTCGAGGTGTGCGACGGCGCAAGAGCGCCTGGGTGCCGGACGTACTACATCTCGCTCTCGGAGTCAGCAAGGTGTGTCGCCTGCGCGGGGTCCCCGGGCCACCAAAGTGATTGCGTCACACGTACGTGCGCACACGAAGCGGTGCGGTACGTGAGGCGCGATTTTCGAAGCCTCACATTGAGGCCTTCACTGCCAGCGCGTGTACAACGACGAGCTTGATTATAGTGAACGGAAGCTTGATTAGCTGCCCTTAGCAGCCTCTGTTGGTACGAGAGGATCAGAACAGCTGAAGGCTAACGAGGCTCAGTGTCCCGACACAAGGTAAGCAGCTTGGGAAGATCGAGAATGCAAGTTGCATTCTCCATCTTCTGCATGCTGCAAAATATATAGATTGCATGCTCGTGCAATACAGAGGCAACGGAATAACTCAAACAGTGATGCAGAGACACTTCGCTCATGCGAGCAGCTTCGATTTAACAAGTGGTTAATCATTGTCCTAGATACTACCAGGATGGCAATTTGGCAGTGAAGCATTACTGGGATGTTTATGCATGGAGCAATAAACCAAGAGAACGAGCATGAGTGCATGTGGGGGGATCTGGGAAACGCCGAGACGTCAGTTCAAGATCTCCGTACACATTCATGCTTCTATGCTCTCACCCAGGCACCCCATGCTAATAATTACTACATACGATGCGCCTGTCACGCTATCAATGAATAGCGAACACGTCAATGCTGTGTTTTCGTGCACTAGAACTGCTGCGTTGCAAATGCTACCATTTTGAGAGGGATGCTGAACGGATATGTTCAACACCTTGCTACGAAAGAATCATCGATTGTATAGGAATTGAAACGTACTATGAAGTTGACATTTCAAGGATCGATTATGTTCAGTTCAGGGCTGTCTAAACGGTGCCACAACGTCACGTCTCCCGGTTTCGCCCTTTCTCTCTGCTCCCCGTTGCGCTTCCCCCTTGTCATTGGTGCACCTACATCCTTATCGTACTACTTATGGACACTACTAATACTGCATTATTATGCAATAGAACTTGTACCTTGCAAACATAGCGCATTCCGTACAAAAGCTAACGAAGTGTTTTGCCAAGACCATATGTAAGGATGAGTTTGGAAGATTTTGCTCATTCAAAGCAGAAATTGCCACTCAGGCCAGGGCGTTCTGAACTTTATGCCACTACGACGGTTAGGCTGAAGTATGCTCGACTGCACTTGACAAGCCAATTTGAGGAGGAATGACAATGTAGAATGATTCGTATGTGATCCAATGCAAAGATTCGAATTTGTAGGCGCAAGGAAGACACGGACGAGAAGGGAGACACACACACAGGGCGCCACTGCCAACAATGTTTATTCCAAGAAAAACAGAGGCTATTTATGCACACAGTGTTGTCATGTTTCATTGCTGCGCAGTCGCATTGAGATATTGCAACTCTTTCTGAGATAAAGATACGGAGGCCACACTCACGCAACGATCACCGGCTTCAATAATCTTCTGTGCCTCAATTATCAATCTATTCCACTTGTCTCGACTTTTGGCAATCACGGAACATGCGCGAAAATCTGGTACACACTTGCAATCTCTGCAAGCCGGTGATCGTTGCGTGAGTGTGGCCTCCGTATCTTTATCTCAGAAAGAGTTGCAATATCTCAATGCGACTGCGCAGCAATGAAACATGACAACACTGTGTGCATAAATAGCCTCTGTTTTTCTTGGAATAAACATTGTTGGCAGTGGCGCCCTGTGTGTGTGTCTCCCTTCTCGTCCGTGTCTTCCTTGCGCCTACAAATTCGAATCATGCTTTACCAACACGCCCAGTTGCTCACCCTCACATCCAATGCAAAGATGCACCATAGCAACAGAGCACATACTTGTACCAATGCCTTAAGGTTGTACGGAAGTGCTTGCATCAACGTTGACTTTCACCGGAGCCGTGTTTCTATACGTGTTCTGCACTCGGGACTGCATTGCACAGTGCCACCGAACGGCTCGTGCAGTGCACGCTCTGCAGCAGCAGCCGAAGGTTCCTCACCTGGGTGCATGGTGGCTGAGTCCTGCGCCGGGGCGGCCACTCGGAGACCAGGCGTGCGGCGCGGCGCGCATGCTGCGTGTGCGACCGCGCCAAGCAGGGCTGCACTGCGTCCACGGTATCCCCGGTGTGACGCGTGCACTAGCCTAGGCGTGACGTCAGCGGATACGGGGGCGGCAACGATCCATGCCTGGTTTGCTTTCGGCAGCTCCGTTGTCAAAATTCCCGCACGCAGCGTGATGGCTTCCTCAGTCCTTCACCCGCTTTCGCTTCCGGCTCGTCCGTCGCGGCGCCGCTGGCGCACCGCGCTCACCTCCCTGGCGGCGGACAGACGACGGCGAGTAATGCGACGCTTGTCATTGAACGGGCCCACCTCGAAGTTCGCGGCCGCGCAGTCGGTGATGGTGCGCAGCAGCGCCGCTTCTAATGACAGCCCTGGGCCAGACGGTTCGGGGAAACCTCGGGCACTGACGTGGCCGGCCGTGGCCCCGCTCGGGGCCAGCCGGCGCCGCCGCGGGACCCTCCGTGCCCCGGCGTCATTAGCGGGGCGCATTCCACGCATTCTCGACCGCAATCGGCACGGAAGGGTGCATCGACAGCTGGGCTGGTTTCGGCCACCCCTTAGTCAACCTCCGCGCTGGCCCGGCGGGGACCACTGTCCGGTCACGCCCCGAAGGTCACTGAGACCCTTTCGAGAGCACATCACTCAGCCCAGAACAAAAAGGTTCAGAGACGACAGTGCGCGAGAGGTACAGGGGTCTCGACAATGGTGCTTGGCATCAGTTCTCCTGCAAAACTTAATGCGATTTGACCGTTATTCCAACGACCAGGTAGCTCTCAAGCATATTGCTCAAGTATACACTGATGACTTCTTCAAGGCGCATTATCTACTATTGCTACTTTTCTGCTGTAGTGGATATTGCATGTTTCTAATGTCTCTCGCCGGTACAAAGAAATTTGGGCTGTCATATTAGGCGCCCTCCTTGGAACGATAAGAAAATGGTGTGGAACCTTGATATAGGATGGAATGCATTGGCGTAACCAGAGGGGGGTTTGGGGGGTTCCAACCCCCTCCCCCCGCCCCCCTGTGTGTCTCGATATGGTTCCTTCCTTGAGACCAAAGTTGTCATCAGAACAATATCTATCTATCTATCTATCTATCTATCTATCTATCTATCTATCTATCTATCTATCTATCTATCTATCTATCTATCTATCTATCTATCTATCTATCTATCTATCTATCTATCTATCTATCTATCTATCTATCTATCTATCTATCTATCTATCTATCCTTGTGCGTCCCTCCATGACAGTGTTCTTTAATTTCTTTAATTAATTAAGCCTCAAGGAGTGACGATACAATGAAGCACTGCCTAGCTCAATGCATCTCTATATACAACCCACTTCTGCATACGAGACGCGCAATCTTTCCACTGCCATTAAGTATGCAGGAAGCCTATGTTATTAATAAAGGTTATCGCCAATGGCTAATGATAGCTTATGAAAAATGAAACGTTTAAAGTACGGAAGTCGCATTGAAAACAAAACCGTGCTCACCACAAATATCTTCCTACGCCTTCATCGAAATATACGACGTTTACTCTTTGTTCTATAATTTCTCTTAACCGCTTTGATTAGGCAAGCTTAACTGAAAATGTACTGAATTTTAATTCGTGTATAGCAGCGATGTCAAATTCACGCATCTGCGACCGATAATAGCAATCTCGGCGTTTCCCTCTGCAGATGCGAAGCGTTGGAGCCAGGTATTAATATACGCAGAGGAGGGGAAAAAAGATTGAACGGCCCATGACCGGCAACGTTGTGATTAGTGTAATTGCAGTTGCAGCTCCTTTCGACAATTTGCGGTGAAATGAGCAAAACGAAAAGAAAGCGCAGACGATGGAAGGTCGTCTTCGTAACTGCCGTAGATGTCCTCGGGTGCAGTGACATCCTCAGCCCCCCTGTGCGAATCTCCGCCCTTCCTTACCCTTCTACTCCATACCAGTAATCACGCCACCATCGGCATCACTCTTCTTTACTTCCTCGCGGGGAGTCCTTTAAAGTACCGTTAACCACTGGCATTGCCGACTCACGAGGATTCGGAATGTTCTAACCACGTCCATCATCAAGACAAGCTTATAGCATCGTGGGGAGGACAAAACGGTTATCCCAGTCGGCTGGCTCATTGATGAAAATGTCTCTCGTATACAACAAGGCCAGGGTAGTTTCCCGGAATCAAACAACGAATCGCCATTTTGCCGGCAGTGTACTCTCGCGCTCGTTCCACCGGTCTGCATTGTCTAGAAGCCTGGAGAGGGCAGACGCCCAAAGTAGTTCGCCTCCGCGGGGAAGGCCCCCGTAATGGTGTCTCGGCGGCGGGCGAGGCGGTTGGGACGACAAAATGCCCCTAATAACCACATATTTGCGCACGTTTCGATAAACGGTGGCTGCAGCTAGATATTTCCGAAAGCACAGGCTTGACTGATGCCGTTAGAAGAATGAGTGTGAATAAGGGAACATTCCACATTCAAAGGGCTGCCTTGACTCTACAATTACGCAGCCAGAGAGGCCTCGAATTACATACCTCTGAATACCGGCGGCTAACCGAAGAAAAATAATGTTACTCTTCTACGCCAAGCAAACTTAAGCTAACGTTACACATAGGTCAGAAAAGTAAAAAGATTTATGGAAACTGTCCATATTCTCATCGACTTCTAGATGCATACACTGACATTCTAGCAAGATACGTGCAATTCGTGGTAATATTGCGGGATATACGCAGGTCTTGTCATTCTTCTTTTACGGCCCTGTGTTCTCATAAAGTCTGTTTTATCCCGAGAAAAAGGTGTGTAAATTATCGCGAAGCATTTCCTTCTTGACGCATTTATTTCCTACTTTGGAGTTTTCCATTGCTATCTTATGTTTCATTTTCTCTAACCAGTGCTCGCACTCTGTGTAACCTGAAGTTCTATGCTCTTTTGTGTCTCACTGTCTGAAATGCTATTTTTATACGTAGTTAACGACCAGTTTTCTGGTTCTGGGAACATGAGTTTTTTTTTTTGATATACAACTGAACATTTTTTTTTGCACTCTCGCTGCTAATTGCGGTACTATATGTCAACGCTAAGCTAGCTGCGACGTCTGGTGTGCACGAGAGCATTTAGTCGCGGAAAAACACATGCTCACGAGCGGCTTCGGAGCTGAGGCTATGTCGATGACTGGTGGCTGCCAGGGAGGTAGCTAAACAATGCCTTTCATTAAAAAAAATTGAGCTCCGCCCCCCTCCCCTTTGCCCCTTTTCTCGTTTATTACATAAAGTGCTGTTCCTTCAAGTGAAGAGGACATTACAGTAGTTGCGATCTGACCGAATCTTCACTCTGCTCGGGTGAGAAAATAATTGTGGCTGCAATATATAAAATAAACGCTGCCTGTTTCCTCAGAGCGACAACATTGTGACGAGCACATCCATGCTATTGCGAGTAAAAGTATGTATGCCGACTGCGTTATTTCTCACATTTGCACTATGGTTCATGCGTGGGATTTGACTGCTTGTGTATGTGTTTTAGCCGGTTTATTGCATGCTTATTAGTTCACAAATTTCCTTCTTCTTTTGTTTTGCATTGCCTTGGTTTATTACAATTAATGTAAGTGTATAATTCATGTCATTAATGAAAGTGATAATTGCTTTCAGGTATTTTCTACCTAAAGTCATCATCATCCTAACTTCGAGCATGATCGTCTTCATCATTTCATTTGACTTTTTTGAAGAAAAGCATCATTATCATTATTTCGTTGTATTTATTTGTTTACTCACTCCCCCACCTCTGGTCACGTGACATGCGTGACTACTACTACTACTACCACCAGTGGCGTAGCCAGAGGGGGGGGGCACACCGGGCCCGTGCCCCCCCCCCCGATTTTTTTGCCATAGCATGCAGAGCATAAACTGACACTCGACCACATCTGCCTGCCCGGCCCTCACTACAAATCAAGGAGGTGCCCCCCCCTCCCTCCGGCGAAAAAATTTCTGCCTACGCCCCTGACTACTACTACTACTAGCCCTGATGCAAAATTGATATATTTCTCCGAATCCTGCTGATCCCGTCGGTTGAGTTCAAGACCATGCATCAACATGAGGCATGGGAAACCGTAGTAATTGTTATAATAAGCAGACGCATGCACCGCTCTGCATGTACAACTTGCTGGAGCTGCGTAAGTGCGGTAGCTGTGCTACGGGCGGCTGCCGCTTCTGAGCCACATCGCGGAGTGCCCAGGCGGTCGGCCGGCTGCAGCGCTAGCAGCGCCTCGGTGTAGCGGCACGTGCCGGAAACTGGCGCGGCGTTCGGTGTCACTGTTGCAGTTCCCGACGGCAGCTGCCTGTGCACGAACTCTCCTGCACAGCGCGCAGAGCGTCAAGATGATGTTTCCGTTCTCTGTTAGAATGACCGTGTTCTATTCTTTTTTTTTTCGAGGAAACGTTGTATGTATTTGTGCTGCTGATTGTAATTAATTGGCGACTTTGTTTGATTAATTGTTTGATTAACACTGTATCTTCTTTTCTTAGTCCTTTTTGTATACCCTCACTCACTGTAACACCTGTTGGCGCTTTGGATAAATAAATAAATAAATAAATAAATAAATAAATAAATAAATAAATAAATAAATAAAAAAGCTCGATTGCAGAGCCACTGAAAAAGCTGAAAAAATAGTTGGTTGCTTGATGTGCAGTTAGTTACAACGCGGCGGACAGAATTCGTACACAAAACAGATGAAAATCATATTGCGTGTACGCTTGACAAAATAACGTAGCCACGCAAACATGTTCTTACGGGTTTCCTTCGCGCGGTTGAAACTTTTCTGTTGAATCTATGAACTAACTAGCCCAACAACATGCCATACTTCTGCGCTTCGTCTGTGTGCGTGTTTCTATGTCGTTACGTGTTGTATTGTTCGCGCAGTTTAAACTTGCCTGCTGGACGATACTTCGCCCGTTTGAGCTTGGCTGTAACAGCGTCGCTGTAAAACGCAGGTGTAAGGAAATAAGGCCACTCCAGGGAGAGAAGCGGTTTTCGTGCAGTCCGTTGTCTGAACGCGAAGTGTGAGAGCACAGCACGTAGGAGGGTATAGCAGCTGTTTCGTGATGTCTGCCGACATAGTGCGCGCCGGCGCTCGGGACCGCGCCCTTATGATCAACGTTCACACTTGCTGCTCGAGCGACGCAGCCCCTCCTCCCCCGGCGTCCATGCTCCTTCGCGCGAGGAAAGACGACCGGGGCGCTTCCTCTCTTCTTGAGGAGCTACGACGGCAGGCCTCACACGCGGGAGGATGTTATCGCATGCGCCCTCCGTGCGACGGAAATGGCCGGCTCGTTCCATCTCTGCTTCAGCCGCGCTCGTCGCCCCCGCTCGCGTGAGTATGTTCGCGTGCTCGCGTATGTTCTACCCGTGGGCAGAACATACGATGCGCGGAGCGATGTTATTCATTTAGACTTTATATGGAACATGACGGCGGCGGCGACGGCAAAAACCCGTCGAGAGTGTCCATGTAATTGCTATCGCGATAAACGCATAATTGTGTTCTACCAGCGCTAACATCTATGGGGCAGAAACTTGGAGGACTGAAAAAGAAACCGGAGAAGTTAAGGACCTCGCAATCAAGAGATAGAACGAAAGATGTTATGTCTAATTTTGGAGGAATACAGGTGTGAGATTGGAGGAAACGGAGTTGCCGATATTCTAGTTTACATCAGGAACAAAAAAGAATCTTTATGGGTAATGTAATTTGGGGGACAAAAGAACGGTGGTCTCTTAAAAGTGACAGAATGAAACGCATTCGGTGATGGCATAAAATTATTTGGGTGTGAGGAAATAATGACATTTGCAGCGACAAGATAAGCGCAATGAGAGATCGCTCGGAGATTATGATGGTGATGATGATTTTCGCGATGATGCTGACGAGCATATAGTAAGGGCATATAAGTAGGGTACTCTCTATCGCTTGACGAGGGGGTTCAATTCACGCTGCCTTTAATGAAGCTGAACGTCCGCGCAACCCCTATAAATCAGTCACATGAGGTTAGGCAGGCCCGTATCAATTACCAGCTTTCCGTGGAAACTTTTCGAACGTACTCTTCTTTTTTTCTCATGCTAACAGGCGGCCTGCCACTTCAACACCAAATTCCATCTGGACTACCCCGGTGTGAAACAACCGTTCTTTAGCTTTAGCCTATGGCTTGGAGTGTGGCTTTGAGATTACTGAAGGTGGACGATTGGGCGACTTGGTGATTCATGATCGACGTATGTATACTGCGCGGTAGTAAACACGGACGACAAGATGATACAAGGACACCTTGTATCATTTGAGATTACCTTGGAAAGCGGCTGGATTCCGAGTAATCAATCTTGCAATGCCGGAACGTTCGAGCTTCTAATCAGAAAGCGACGACTGCTGAAGTTTCTACGATAAACCGGCCTCGTTGAACCGCAACGACACCCCCGTGTAGGAGTGTGGGTGTTTAACCTGTCCCTCGCGGTATTTTCTGTCTTAGCTTTCTCTCTCTCCCCTTACCCTTTACCTTCCGGCTGATCTCCCTGCCTACCGCATAACGATTATCTGTTACCTTTTTAAATGCAGGCACTTTGACGATTTCTATCTATCTATCTATCTATCTATCTATCTATCTATCTATCTATCTATCTATCTATCTATCTATCTATCTATCTATCTATCTATCTATCTATCTATCTATCTATCTATCTATCTATCTATCTACATCTGGGCGTTCTCTTTGGTATACACAGTGTTAGCTTTGTACATACCAAAAACGGCATAGGAGGCCCCGGCGGCTGCATTTTCGATGGATGCGAAAATGTTTGAGGCCCGTGTACTTAGATTTAAGGGCACGTTAAAGAACCCCAGGTGGTCGAAATTTCCGGAGCCCTCCATTACGGCGTCCCTCATAATCATATCGTGGTTTTGGGACGTTAAACCCCAGATATTATTATTATTATTAAAAACTGCATAGGAGAGCACGAGTGTAGGACGAACATGAAGGACAGGTTATGATATGAACAACGTGGCATGCCAGCCGTGCACAGTCGAGCGCGATTTGAAGGTTATCGCGCGAGCGTCAACCGGCCTAGCGTCCCAGTGGCCTATAGCGGCGCGTTTCGGAACAGTGAAAATTAAGATTTCGCGTTCTTTTCTCCCTCGTTCGCTGTTCCATGCTACAACAATCACCCCTACGACGAACACTTCACGCTTTCTCTAGATTTTAAAGGGGCCCTGCAACACCTTTCTTAGTTATATTGGAATAGTCTCATTATTGACGCATGACTCTTCACGAGTCATATGCCGCAAAAATTTTTCGAATCCGTCAAGTCTAAGTGGTGTTACCAAATTATAGAGATCACGTTCCGCAGCTTTCTCCCTCAACTCAACGCTGCGAGCGCGCGGAAAGCTAGGCAGCGAGTCGACGGAGGCAGCGCAGAGGAGCGAGGCTCCGCCCAAGAGCGCCGACGGAGTTTTTTTCTTCATTTTTTTCTCTCTGACGTCTGGGCGCAACCACGTGGTCTGTGCCGCCACTTCCGGTCGAGTTGCGTCGTTGTCGTCGAGCGGAGCCGATATCGCGCGTGCTTGAAAACTGCGCGTCGGTTTGGTAATGTTGGGTGTGCACCTCGAACGCCGTAGTGTTTTCATCGCTCTGCCAACCATGGAAGCAAACCTGCGCGCTCGTTTGGAACGAATGACAGCTGAGATCGGTTTCGGCCCATACTCCGATACACCGCCTCGTAAGACGGCACTGGCAGACAACCCCGAAGCGCCGCCATTACCGGACGCCAGCATTGTTATCGGAGACACGCTGCGCCCGTGCCTCGGTCGGTCGTGAGAACGTGCCGACGATGCAGTTCTCAGCTGACGAGGCAACACTCGAACGGCTGCCACTCTCAACGGCAACCGGCGATGGTCAAAAGCACAGAAATATTCATGTTTTCGGCACTGCGCATGGCGAAGAAAACGCAACCACGCAACTACGAGCAGACGAGCTGTCGGTGAGACCGGAAGTGCTAATATTAATGTTTGTTCGGTGTTTTTAACGCGATAACAGAATATAAACATACATATTATCTACTTATTTAACTCAAAATTAACAACGAAAGTAATAATGAGGGTGTTATCGTGATTATAACATCAGCCAATGGTGGAACTGCCGACAATCGCGTCATAGTTTGCGGACTAATACATCATTTGTCGAGAGAAGAGGGAGCGATTTTCAGCTGACTTTGCGAATTTATTGTAAATTCTAGGCCGTGTGCATCGCTGTAATATTTGGCTCGCGTGTTCTCGGGAGCCTCGACTACCGATCGGCAGCGCTTTTTGAGCATGCTCGAAAAGTGTTGCAGGGCCCCTTTAAGCTTTCTATTCGTTGCGATGAAGCGTATAGTTCGTTGGCTCTTATCTTCGCAAACTTTATCGGGGTCCAGAGAAGACGCAGGGGAGACCCCGCGCCACCCGGCTAGTCCCACGTAGGGACCGCCAATAAAAGTTTGCATCATCATCATCATCTTATCTTCGCGGACGATAGCGAAATTAATAGGTAGGATCGTAAATTTGGTGCTTGGCACTGTCTCATTGAACGACTTGCTAAGCTCCACAAAATATAAACATCGCATCGTCATAAAGAACAAGGAAATGAAAGTGTCTCTCCCTCAAACGGAAGTTATTGCAGCTTAAGGAAGAGCAAAAAGAGTAAGGGAAGTGCTTACCTTGCTCTCCTCGACAGAGGATCCTGAGCCGTGGCGCTGTTTTAGTTCTTGGTGGATGCTCGCGCGATAACCTTCAACTCGCGCTCGATTGTACGTCATGAAACCGTTTCCCCCGTCACTTGTGGCGCATACCCGCATTGAGTAAGGAGTTAGGACTTGCGAGTTTAAACTCGTTGCAGACTCCGATGGGCGGCTGTTCTGTGCTATTCTTTGAATCGCCTTGTACATCGAGTCCGGTTGCGTGGCTCGCTGTGGGCAACTGTCGACACTACTGTATTTGTGCCAGGCACTGCACATTCGACCAACACTGGCACATCGTACAAACAGCAAGCTTTAGTTGTGCCTCGTACGCATCTCCTGGGCGTCACTACAGATTGTAAAAGGGCGCGATGCGGTGAATTGAAAGCACAAGCTTCTCGTAATTTCAGCAGCCATGCATGAACGGCCCGTCGGAGTGCAGAATGGTTAGAAGGCACTGTTCAGCGACCCGCAGTGCACTACGTAAATACATTCACCGTTCGATGCTCTGAGTGGAATGGGTATTCGCGGGATGAGGTTTTCCTCTTTCACGCTTTTATGCGACGGAAATGTCATGTTTCTTTGTCGACGTAATCGGTTTGACTGTATTGGTAGGTTGTTGTTATTAGCTGTCTGTAAATAGGAGCACTGTGAATTGGAATGTTATTCTTTATCTTTTGAACATCTGCACGTGGTGTGAACATAACAAGCTGCAAATTAGCCATAATAAGACCGATTTCGTCATCTTTACCACACATCAGCGTTCGTTCGATCTTTCTCAATCCACTTCTATCAACAATCACATCATATCTCCAGTTAATAATTGTACATTTTTATATGTGGAACTTGATCGCCACCTTAAACTTCATCTTCACGTGTCTAACGTAACAAAAGAAAATGGCTTCTGGTATACGCGTTCTTATCAAAGCTGGATTTCATTTCTCCTTTTCTACTCTCATATCGCTTTATTATGCTCATATTAACTACAACACTGAATCATGGGGTAACACGTACAACAGTCACCTGACATCGTTGCAAGCCATTCAAAACCAAGCTGTTCGTCTAATAACATTTTCATCGCGTTGTGTTAACGCCAGTCAGTTATCGCATTCTCATATTATTTTAAATGTGTCCGATCTTGATAAATACAACCTCGCTATTCTTGTTTATAAGACACTGCAAAATAATATTCCTGTATTCATAATACCAAAGTCATCCCTCGTTAATACTAATAATACTAGATTTACGAGCAACAATAAGTTTATTTTACCCATCGTTAGCACAAACTACGGCAAGCAGACGTTACATTTTTCAGCGCTTGCTTTTTGGAATTCGCTACCTTATCCTTTAAAATTACTAAATGCTCATGGGTTTTGATGCGAACTCAAGCACTTTCTGTTAGATTCGTCTAACTGTAGTCCTTGACTGCTCTAGGTGTTTTTTTAGTAGTTTTTTTGTCTATTCTCTTATCTTCCCGCACTTTTGTATCCTTTTTCGAGGATTTACCTTATTTGCTCATGGCATTTTTTTATTATCTTGTATACTGCATTACTGTTTATTCTTTTTGAAAATGTCTCCCGCCCTGTCCTTCTTGCTCAGGCAACACCCTTTATTTGTTCAATGCATTTTGATAACGCTGGCTTTAGGTTAGTTTCTTCCTTGCATAAGATTAGCTTTTGTCGTTATTAAGTCTACGTATTGCCATTTTGCTTGTATTATTCACCATGTTATCATGCACAGGAGGTCCCATTACAGTTTGTAACTACGGGACCTCCTTCTGAATATACTTATGACGTATTCATCCCTTTGTTTGACTCCGAATAAATCATTCTATTCTATTCTATTCACGGTGCACCCATTCACAGCTAGTTTTTGATTTTGAAAATGGCAGGGTCTTTGACCGCATGTGTAGTAATGTCTCTCAGGTTAATGTCTGGTTTATCCACTGATCAATAGTGTTGATCGGCAGTAATTATGAACTTCGAGAAGCATCCACACTCACTTTATTCCGGATCAATGAACGTTGCTTGCATGGATATTTGATTTCCATATTGTCCAAACTTCCTTAATCATACATGTGCTCGTGAAATATTGGTTTTGCTCGTGGTATACGTTACATAAATCGTAAACCAAACGTCAAATCTGCCCGTGTTCGTATTTAATAGCATCTTTCTTTCCTCAAAAGCAAAATGCAACAGTCGGAAACACGTTGCTTGCAACCTCTCCGTCAGGTGTCCTCAGTTAAACAGTGCTATACTTTCACGCGACATAGATAATCTGATGAATGCAGTGTTTCGTGTAGACCACACTCAGACAATACGTATCGCACAAATGTTGTTTCATGAAGTTTATTTGTTTCACGAGGAAAAAGAAACATGGCGGAGGAAACACGGCTATTGGCTGAATACACACAGGTACAAACAGTACACATACATCACCCGATGGCTTTGATGTACTAGTGGCTTTCGAACTACTCGTAGGTACCAGGCAAAATGATTTTTTTTAAATGATGGAGTTGTACATACATGGTCAACACACGAGTTATGAGCAGGCGATAGAAGGGCCCCATCTGCTATTTAATGAGTACATAACAACCTGGTGTGGCACGAAAAAGATTACCTCTACTTTTCGTCCCTGTCGACACGTTCGCAAAGGTTCGGCCCCTGACTAAAACGCCCATTACGTATTACCGTACAGGGAGGTCGCGCAATACTTGTACAGTGACATGGCCTTCGTATACATGGTGCATATTTCTACAAGGATACAAGGGTTCGCCGAGGCTTTTTCTCGGCCAAATAATATACAGCACGTGAAACTAAAGGACATTCGGACACAGAGAACATTGATCACTCGTCAAGTTGCCAAAAATGATCACACATAACACCAGCTGCCAGACTGCGCATGATGCTACTCCTTAATGTTCAACCGCTCGCCTCAGACGGAGGCTGAAAAGCAGTACACGAGATTTCACGCGCAGACTTTTTTTTTTCCTTTTTGTAGCACATAGTCAAGGGCCAGCTCGCGAATGCGCAGTCCATCATGCGTGCGCTGTGCGTGTGGTGAAAACGCGGTGTGTACAAGGTGAAACGATGACAGGGTAACACTACAAAAAAGATGAAAGATTACATGCAACAAACAACGTCAAAATATGAAGCTCAAAACAATACAGATGCCCCCCATAACGAAGTCGACGTATACGTACCTCTAATAAACGCGAGCTTTGCCTTGTGTCGCAGAGCGTTGCTGTGGAGCATACATTGGTAAAGTACAGCGTCATACATACATAAATGCGAACTGCATCAGGTGAAACGCTTCAATAATTCTCCGTGCAACCATATACTGGGCACTGAAGAAAATCGAAGATCTCAGATGGCACCCTGAGTAAAAAAAAAATCGTTTTCGTAGGTCTCTAACATTCGATACAGACAGCAGTGTATGGCTTTGCTTCCACTTCATTCTAAAGCTAAATAACTTTCTTTTTCAGCAGTAATATTTGCTTATTAAAAACGCATGATATGAGCATTTTCAGTTTACAGACAACTCTGTTTTTTTTTTACTTAAATACTGGCACATTTCGAAACTTGTAGAGCACAAAAAGACACGGACGAAGAAAGTGACGACAGGACGATGTTTTGCGTCAAATATTTATCTTGTGTCCATGTTCTTCAAATAAAAGTAGAATTGCTGCGCGGCATGTTCTTGTTATGTAGAATATGAACCATCACTGCAATCGTAGATGCGCGAGAGGTATTTCTGAGATGACTGCGACACTGCGAGTAGGATGGTAACGTGAGAAAGCAGAAATGCACGGCAGTGACTATTCGATGTAAAATAACACTACGCCCTCTAGCGCAACAGGTAAATTTGACGATTTTGCTTCGCCATGCGGACTTTTTTTTTTTTTTTTTTGCTTTGTTTGCACTACAGATCGTACCACAAGTTTCACCACTTTTCAACAAATCTTTGTTAGTGTGCAGGAGCACAGCGTACCTCGACACTGTGACAAAGCCTCCAAACAGGATCGTTGGCAAACGGAGGCGAGAGCTCCGCCACGAACCCATTGACACCAGCTCGAATATGTGAGTGGTAATGAATAGGCGCGGGAAGAGCAAAGTCAGTACAGTGGTACTGAAAAAAAAAAAAGAAAAGGCGCCTAGTTCCGCTACCTTCTGGAATTTTGCGAGCGTGCTGTGCTGACGCACGAGCATAGAACTGCCGTGCTTTCACGCATGAATACACGTCCATTCTCACGTAGTCTCGCGTCTCTCCGGCATGACCCTGTTACGTTTAGCTTAAGTGGTAAAAGTGCACAGAATGGGAGTGGGCTTGCGTCCACGAAACCTCACTCAGGTAAGAACGCTTGCTTGTTGCCAGGCGTTCGGGCAACAGCCGCTCTGGCAACAACGATCGGCCTGATAACTCGGCGACTGTCGTGGCGATGGCCATGACGACATTTAGAAATGATGTTTCGGGGATACGAGCCCTGGGCCGGTATTTTCGCACAGTTGTGTTGCTTTGTTAACATCCACCATTCGCAGCCGGCCGATGCCGGTGATGACGTGGCGAAGCGCCGCTCGCACCACTGACCGAGTGTGAAAAGAAGTAGCACTGAAACAGAGTCATTACAATTACCCGGTCATTTCCTGATCTGAATCACTGGGTGGATATTGTTTCCAGCGATTCTTGTAAGAGCAGGGAACAGAAGTTGCAACTATGTCCCGTGCCAAAGGCACTGCCCATGGAAAGGTGGCCTCGTCCCGGCCATTCCATCGTGACCACTGGGTATGTGTGTGTTTTTCCCTAAACGACCTGCACGCCGCCGACCTGCTGCTGCTTCCCGTTGCCAGGTTCGGTGAGCACGTCGCCCCAGTAGAAACCTGCGGGTCCCTTTCCGCAGTGTATGAGGTACCGCCAGCGTCCGGCATCGCGGTCGTAGTACCAGTAGACGTTGCTCACGAGGCACGTGGCGCTGAGCACCAGCGTGGACAGCGGGATGCATATCCACAGCGCCACTTCGAACTGCTTGCTGTACGGGTTCTCGAACGAGTAGGAAAACAACACCAATGGCACGATCAGTACCCAGGCGATGAGCACGGGAATGAAGATGAAGATGGTGGCCAGCTCCGTGTTCCGCTGCCGTCGGCGCCTCTCCATCTCCACCTGGGCCGAACCGGTGGTGCTCTCGTCGGGCGGCGCTTCGGCCGCCACCGTCACGCTGCAAAAGTTGGGGGTCAACAACATCACGATGCGCACCTGCACGGAGAACGACTGCCACCGCTTCTAAAGCCGCACTTTAGGCCCTTCGCGAAAGGACAGTACCCCTCAAATGGAAGACCCGGCTCCTCCATCCACGCATTCCCAAACAGGCGTCACGGCGTCACCAGTCAAATGTCCACGCGAACCGGATAACCAAACAATGATAAGACGGGGGTCAATGCACCTAAGCATTATCGGAAAGCGTCGGAATATCGGAGAGCCAGGTCACCTAGGGAACAGACCCTAGCCTTACCGCGCCGCATTTCATTTTATTTACCCTCATGGCCATATGACATTATAGAGGGGAGTGGTTACAAAGTAGACAAGAAATAAAATACAGCATGAAAGTAAATTATGCAACAAACAATAAACTCCTGTTTATACGACATTAGCTACGGAAGGACGACGAACATAATATAATGGGATCATAATACAATTTCTAATTATACGATATTAACTAAAGTTTGTCGGAAAAGATGGTTATTAGTAATATTTACGATGTCTTCTGGTAGGTGGTTACAATCTGCTGATGTACGAGGTATAAGTGATCGATAAAAACACTGGGAGTCATAGGCGTGCGCAGGATTTCCCATCAGGGGGGGGGGGGGCAAAGGTTCATCGCAGCGCCCCCCCCCACCCTACTAAGTCAATGTATGGGGCATATTTTGCGCCCCCCCCCCCCTCCTCTTAGGTGTCTAGAAGGGTCAATGTACAGGGCAAATTTTGCGCCCCCCCCCCTTAGGTGATTAGGGGGGGGCGGCCCCCCCCCCCTGCCTCCCCCTCTGCGCACGCCTATGCTGGGAGTTACAGAATGCGATGCCAACCTTATGACGGTGATCGATGCGATGAGACATGTACTGAGGAGTGAGGATTAGTTGGTCATGTAGGGTGGGATGATGGAATAATTTGTGAAATGGGGCCAAACGGGATATTTTCCGACGGGATGCAAGAGAAGGAAGGCCTACACTCTAAGAAAAAAGAGAGTCAAAAGAGAGTCATGGGACCGTGACTCTCTTCGGGTGTCCACCTGACCCCTTTTGGAACGTACAGGCAGAGAAAAAGAGTTCGCATTTGGGAAGGAGTCACTGGACCCTCCTGAAGCGCGTTTCGATTGGCTTCGGTATACGGAAGAGCCGCCGTATACGCCATACATATCGCACGCTTGCCCTTTGGCGCCGTTGTGGCGCCTTGCTCGGCCACGCAGAGGGGGTTGGCGCCGGGGTGGCGCGCCGCTCTCCTCTCTCAGTCGTCTCAGGCAGTCTCAGTCTCCTGGTCTATTGGAATGCGTTGCGTGGTTGTGTTGGTTGCGCGTCTTCGGTGGTGTTGATGGTGTTGACGCCGGCTCCGTGCACGAAGTGACGCTTGGAGGGCGGAATATTCATGGAGCTGCGGACACCGAGAACGGGTGCCAGTTAACGGTGAGTGTACTGCTTTCGTAGGTACTAATTATAGAGTTTTAGCTGGGCGTCCGCAGCAGCCTTGCTGAAGTTATCCGCCAGCCATTTCCAACAGCGGCCTGCGTCCGCGGGGCTGTTGCGTATGCCCAACTAAAGCTGTCAGTTAACGAGTTACCACCGTTGTGCGCGTTGCTGTACAAGCTCCCATAAAGTGAGCGATGCAAACAATTATCGAGGGTCATTTCTTGCGATCGCACGTTGTGTCTGCACTACTGAAGGTGCAAGATGTCGTTTTGAGAGGCACTTTAGTCTACTTCATAATAACAGTTCCATCGACCTTGAGTGTGCAGCGTGCTTCCGCGCGTGGGAACGTGAAAAAAAAAAATCCTGTGTACATAACGCTCAGACGCACTATATATAATGGTTTTTGTTGGCTTAAAGACGGTAGTTTGAGGTGGAGATATAGTACGGTGGGCTTCCAAGACGTACGCGGTAGTGATTCAAGTCGGACACGCCTCGCCGGTAAGGCGAAAAAGCTAGAGACTTTCGACGGCGCCCGTTGTTGCGGCCGCCGCCGTGCTCTTTTTTCCTTCGTTTCTGTTTGCTGTTTTCGTGGTTTGCATACACTGCGATGACGTTGGGCGCTATAACAGAATCGAGTGAGTGTACGTCATTGTGGGAGTTATGTGCGCTAATTCTAGCATATGACATGTCTGATCTCGACGTAGACGGCTTACGCACGCGCTGGGTGTCGTTCGGGCCCTAGTACTCGCATCTGTTTATCTGAGTATTTAAGGATGGGTTACGTTTGTAAAACATGCGGTCAATAACCGCTCACGGCATGCCCCTGGCTGCCGGAGGATGTGCTTTGTTGTTTGGTTGTTAGCCTTTATTATGTCTATATGAACCACTTACTGTGTAGGTTTTGCAAACCTTTACTGTAATTTCATTTTCTCATCATAATATCACGTTCTGCTTTTCAGATACCGTTTTTCATGGTGCTCACGCTGGACAGGAGCGACAACCTAGCAAGCCACAAGTCTGATGCCTCAAGCCGTCACCACTTTTTGAATCACAAGGAATAAATATGGAAACATGATGGTGATTTCTGCTGTTTATTTAGCACCATATGACACTGTGCACATCACAGTCACACATTTTAGTTGGCTATACTCATAGAAGCATGTAAATGAGGAATACCCAAACTTCTTAATTGGAAATCACAGACCATCTTTTCGTGCTTTCTATATAACTTTGTTGGAAAATATGTGTTGTTTTGACGAGTTTTATTAAAGTAATGCTAAAACTGAACTATTCTTTTTTACAGTCGCTGGGCAGAACGGCAAGTATTATTGGACTTGCTTAAAATGAATACTCCACTATTTTCAACACTAGTCGCGCAAAAGTAGAGCAAGGGTCAAATGAGTACCTTAAAATACTTGTGGAGTCGCTTGATGCTTCGGTGTGGGTCCCTTGACCCCCGTAGGAGTGTTACCGGCAAGAGTCGTCTGACTCCCTATGAGTGGTAACGTGATCCTCCCGATGGGAGTCTTTGCACTCTTCCTAGAGGGTCAGGGGACTCTCCTAGAGCGAGCCGACCCTGACCCACCAAGAGAGTCACCGTGACTATTTAAAGAGAGTCCTATACGTGGCAAGTCAGAACTCTCCGAAAAGAGTCACGCGTACTCTTTTTTTTTCTTAGAGTGTAGGCTGGATTTTATTGAAGTTATACTGGCAATGCGATTACAGTTCAAAGTATGAAACGAATGGAGTTGTTCCGTACAAGTTCAAGTGAAGTAATCGTGGTGAGGATCCCACACAGAAGAGGCATATTCAAGTTTCGAACGTATTAATGTTTTATATAAGAGTAGTTTTAGTGCAGATGATGCTTTTGACAAGTTACGACATATGTAGCCTAACACGCGATTGGCATTATTAGTAACGTATTCAATGTGAGGTGCCCAAGATAGGTTCGACGTGATAAGGATACCCAAGTATTTATACGAACTGACCGGATCAAGCGGGACGTTGTTTAAGTAGTATGGTAGCGGGGTGTCAGCAGACCTAGTTACGCGCATTACCTTACATTTACCAACATTTAAATCCATTCGCCATGTGCTGCACCAAGTTGCTACAGTGTTAAGATCCGATTGGAGGCGTAAACTCTCATTATCACTGGTTATTTCATGAAAAATGACGCAGTGGTCTGCAAAAAGACAAATCTTAGAAGAAATCGAAGACGTGAGGTCGTTAATATAAATTAGAAACAGAAGTGGACCAAGGACCGACCCTTGCGGTACACCTGAATGGAGCGCAGCAGATGACGAACTGTGATTGTTAGCGGTAGTAACGTATTGAACTAGGTTACATAAAAAACACCCAATCCACTTGAGTAAGTTATTGTCAAGATTAAGTAGTAGATAGTAGTAGTTGGTGACAGACTTTGTCGAAAGCCTTACTAAAATCTAAAAAAAAATGCAATCGGCACATGATGAACGGCCCAAAATCTGATGGAGTTTGTGAGCGAACGATATGAGCTGTGTCTCGCTTGAAAAATGTTTGCGAAAACCATGTTGTGCTGGTGTAAACAAAGAATTCGATTCAAGAAAGTTAATAAGGTTGGTGAAAATGACATGTTCTAATAACTTATAGGAAGTGAATGTTAGCGAAATAGGGCGATAATTATTCGGAGAGTGTTTATTACCCGACTTAAAGATTGACACCACCCTTCCGATTTTCCATTGTGTTAGGAATGGCTGATGTATCTAAGGATTGTTGAAATATTTTTGTTAGTATCAATGAACTGTAAGGAACGGTGCTTTTCAGAAATTTAGTACCGATAATGTCATGGCCAGGAGAAGAGTGAATGGGTAAGTCATTTACAAGTTTAGCGATACCGGAAGGATCAGTGGAAATCAGTGGCACGGCAATATGGTTGGAGTTCTGCGAATGGGGTAGGATGAAGTTACCAACTAGAGAAAAGTTGTTTTTAAAAGTGTCATTAAGAAGATCGGAGCACATGTTAGTAGGAACTGGATTGTCAAAATAATCTACTAGAACTATGATGTTATCTGGTAAAGGGTTAATTAAGCGCCACAATTTACGTACATTAGTTGAGAGCATTTCTGGCAAAAGAAAATGTAACTTAGAGGACTTTAAGGCGGCAATGTAAGCGTTGTGTGCAGTTTTGTAAATCGCCCAACGGTCTTCAGTATACTCTAGTCTCGCTCACATATAAAGTCGTTTTTTTTTATGGTTAGATAGGCGTCTGATGTAGGCGTTGTACCATTTACGCTCACTGTTTTTGTAAGCATCATACGGAGAACTCGAGCGCAATCCAGGTTACAAAACGGATCTGTACTACATCCTTATGATAGCGCCCCGGGCTCTAACCCCTAATATCGAGTCCTAGAAGAGTAAAGAAATATGTTACACGTTTACTTATTCTACATACATGATTTCCTTAATTGCAGTTCAAACAGTTCGCCGCAATTCCATAACGATGCGTGTCATGTATTTCATTCCCATCAAACAACGTAGCAAGGACCTCATCCCTCAAGGCAACAAGAACAAAATCATTAATTTGCGGTTTAGATCATATCGCTTTATTATGGCACGGTTACAGTTAGTATCGTTCCGCAGTGTAAAACCCGTAATACGGAAAATTGCTAAGCAGACCAGCAAAGTGTTCATGATGGCTTACTTTTTTCTCGTATCTCTGAAAACTGGCGCTAAGGCTTCAAATAACTACAGCGCAGAAAAACAGTCATGCACACGTCGTGTCATCGAGTGCGACGACACGACCTGTTCAGAGAGAAAATTAAGACATAAATGATTTTTTATGTCAAAATACTCAATTTAATCATAATATTTGTCCGGGTTTTACACCTCAAACCACGATATGATTATGAGGGACTCCGTAGTGGAGGGCTCCGGAAATTTAGACAACCTGGGCGCTGGCGTAGCCAGGGGGGAGGGTTTCAAGCCCCGCCCCCTTCCGTAAAAAAATTCTGGCTACGCTACCGCACCTGGTGTTCTTTAAAGTGCACCTAAATCTCGGCTGTGTGCACCGATCCCGACCGTGGCCGGGATTCGATCCTGCGACCACTAGACCACTGTGGCAGGTAAAAAAACACTCAGTCAGGCTGATTGTGAGATACACATGCGGAGCAAGAGAACTCGGAAATATGGAGTCCAAGAAAGAACGAGTAGCTGCTCCCGCAGAATTCATTAGCTGCACTGGCCCCTTGCTGCTACAGAGTGAAGTCTATACCTTCAGCGATAACAATTCCACCACTAATCTTCACGTAATACAACTGTTCAAATAATAATCGAAATTAGTATTAGTTTAAACTTCCTGATCACCTCACATCTTCTGACAAATATGAATATAAGTATTCCCGTTGACAGGTGGAAATCGGCAGTGAAAAATGATTTGACCCTTCTGCCGCGCGTCGCTTATATTATGAACATGCACACTGCGTAGCGTGGTAAATACAGCTGAATCGCGCTAGCTAAAATCAAACGCAGCAGCGAGAATAGTCTTCTTGTTGTTACTCATTTATTTACTCATTTACCTTATTCATAACGACTTGAACTGTAGTAGCGCCTCAACCCAGAAACTGTGAAGCATAAAGGTCGAAATTCCAGACGCGTATTTAAAGACTGCTGCGCTGCGCTGACGCCAACATGAACACTGAGCTGAATAAGTGTGAAGGAAAGGAAAAGACGAGACAGTGGTGAGGACCGAAACCCACAACCTCCACGCGTCTCGTGTGGAGGTTATGAATTTCAGAATTATAGATGGTCGGCCTTCTTGGCTCGCCATTATTATGACATAACGGTAGCGCCGAGGCACACAGAGTGCAACAGGAACGGTACGAAAGGTCTGTAGTGACGTCATCTGCCTTCCTTTCAGTCCGTATATCTGTGCACTACGATCTATCATAATGGATTCCTAAAAAGTGTATTTACGTATCGGCACAAGGTGTTCAAAGCGACACTGAAGAGAAACACAGGTGCTAACAATGCATTCTTTTAAAATCTATCTTTTCGCTAATTTGCGGAGATCTGCTGATTCTGAGAAGAGAGAAGTCACAGTTGCATTCGATTAACTTCGCACTGAAACCCTTGGAGCCGATGTGTCAGTGTGACATAACCAAAGTGAATTTTTTTTTTGTATTTGGCCATGTTGTGGCTCGGTAAGAGTTCTCAAGACTTCCCGAGTTCACTTACTAGATCTTTCGATAAAAAAGTCCGCCTCTACTAATAAATATATAACCAGATTCTAAGCGGCCGCCGTCAAAATCCATGACGCGGCGGCAAGGTGATGCGGGGAAGTTCATTGCGGCGGCGACAGCGATCTTTCGTTCTTGCTCTTTTTCAGCTGTTCACGCCTCCTTTTTCGCTAAGAGTGAGGCTTTCGGTATTTCAGGTCCGTAATTTACAAAAAGAGCTCAGATTACTTTTCTCGTCAGTTTCCCATTCACAAAGGGTGTATATATGTCCTTGGGTGCTTCATAACACGCAGTTGCGTAAATATACAGGGTGCTCTTTCTCTGGCAGCTTCGACACAGCTTGCCAGTGCTGACGAATACCTGGCGGAACTAACATCTCTACAATCGAGAGCGCTCAGGCTCCCGGCGCTTAAGAGTTTGTCCTGGATTGTCATGATGCCGCAGAAAAAGATTAGCCCGAGTGACTATTGGCCGGAACGGTCACTTGTGCTAATCTTTTTCTGCGGAGACTATACGTCAACAGCAGAAACCATTGTGCCCCCGCACGACTACCCAGCCACTATTCATATTTTCATGGAAGGGCTCAGAACACTCTGCTTAACGTTCTTGTCCTTTCCGTCCGATTTCTCTCTCTCTCTCTCGCTACTTAGTGAACGCCTTTTCTGTGTTGTGTTACTGTGGACTAATAGTGACAGTACGGATGACAGGAGGCGGGAGCACATGAGAAGGAAAACTTTAACTAGCGAGGTTAATTGTACTCGGACGTCTTTTGTAAACTTTTCCTTTAGGTTTCTCACAAAGCGAACTCTTGCGAGAAAGAGGGCCAAACGCGTTGAGGTCACTAAACATGGTCCTCAAGAGAACGGAAGACTCTCCAAGTTTGCATACATGCAGCGTTCCTCCCTTTCAATCTAATGACTGCGTATCAAACAGACCTATGGCTGGAGCAGCACAACCTACGACATCACGCGAAAAGGTTTACTCACGGAGCGGTCACCGTGGCCAGCGAGCTCTCCGCCACTTGAGGTTCCGGGGTCGGCATGTTGCGGCCGGCTGGAGTCGCGGCGTCGTCCTGCGGTAGACCGTAACTTCGGATCTCCTTGCCGAAGCTCGTGTAGATGCCCGAGTCGGCCGAGTCCGAAGGCACGCGGCGCACCTCGAACACCTCGGAGCCCTTCTTGCGGCCGGCCTTCTTAGGGCCCGAGAGCACCAGGCGACCCTTGCGGCTCCGGGGCACCCGCAGGAAGTCCCTCGGCAACGACGCGTACGGGGACCCGCGGCCGATGGCGCAACTGCTGCCGTTCTGCGCGCGAACCAAGGATCCACTGTGATTCAGCTGGAAGAAGGAAAGTTGCCCCGCCGTCGATTAGGCGGGCCGCTTCATAAAGTGCCGGCCGGCACCATTTTCTGATGCAGACACTGGCGAGGAACTGTATGACTGGCAGCCACCGCCGCTGCTTCGGACGGCTCCTATGGAAACGAAGCGCGCAGCAGCTGCAGGGCCATTGCGTAACCACACCTCCTCCTCGTACTCCCCACTCTCCGCGGTAGCCGAGCCAAGGCCGGCGGAAGGGTCAAACGAGGAAAGAAAGAAAAAGCTGCGCTGCACATATGAATTATCATTGGTCACCTCGCTTCCTCAATTTACTGTTTCTTGTCGCGTTGTCATCTATTTCCTACAAGCGTTGACCAGGTCGAACGAGAAAGGCGTTTGTTCGAAAGCGGGCGTGGAATGGTTCGTCTTGCTACGACTTCAGCCACTGACTGACGCTGATTCTGAGGCTTAAGGGATGGTCCACGACAAGATCAGCTGCCGCTGGGCGATCGCATGAGCTGAAGGAGTGGTTGACGTTCGGTGTAACGAAAGCGCTGCTTCCATTATTTTCGTGGTAAGGTAGAGAGACAAAAACAAGCAAAAAATAGCTGTACATCAGGAAGCCGTCAGCTTGAATGCTGTTGTTAAGGCAAGGCTGTCATTATCTTCATTGCTTTCCTTGTATACCAGAGTACCTGGGGCCGCGCACAACAACCGGCAGAAACCTTCCAATATACGGCAATACAGGACGCGCAGCGAGCACCGGGAAGAGCAGTACTGCGCGAAAGAACTGGTGAAAGGTGAACGCTTTCGTTCACTGGCCCTTTTCTAAGAAGGCATGAATGGAGTATGGCAGTACGGCACATGAAAAAATAATGTAATGAGGTGACGCTCTGCATAGAAACAAGAGGCATCAGATAGATATATCAAGGAGAAAAAGCTACTAAGTATGAGCTTGTGCTTAACCTGGAAACAATCTGCGTCGTTCTTTTAAAGATAATCTAATGGATATATTACTTAGATAATTGAACAGTTGATGTATCGCTGAAGCAAAATACTTAATAACCATGCATGACATGCGTTGGAGCCTACTCCCCACCCCCCGCCGCTGACCCGGTTTTCACATAAGGGCACTCAAACACGCACTAATTTCATTTCTGCCGTCTTGGTCCTGTTGACGTTGCGCGATAACCAATTTAATCCCAGAATCTCCGTAACAAAAGCAGGTTGAAATGTGGCCGCCGCAACTGTGATTATAGATCTAAGCTCCGTGTTCCGTTCCAGAGCGAAATGTAAACTTCACCCTGCGCGGCAGCCTCTGCGAAAAAATAAATCGACCGGAGGCGGGGAGCTTTATTAATATGCTAAACAATATTAATATTTCGGCCACAACCGCGCTCGGGCCAATCGGATAGAGTGGCGGCCTGCAGCAATACATCGGCAGAATCTAAGAGCGAAAATAATGCTTCGCACGAATTCGCATACGGACCCATCTAAGCACCCATAGGCAGTATGTTCTTTTTTCCTTTCACCGCAAACCGCGAACGCAGGCGCACACAGGAAGAGCGCAGTGGCTCTCACCTCGTCGTCCGAGCAGCGGCTGACGTCTGCAGTGACGAGGATTTCGGGCGGCTCGTCGTCGCCAGCGTCGGCCACCCTGGGCACGAAGCCTGTGGAGCGGACCGAGCCGTCCCGGTTCATGCACAGGCGCGTGATCTGGCAGCCACCGTCGTTGTGATCGTTGGCCCTGGACTTGAACGAGTAGCGGCCCGCGAAAGCGTCCTTGGAGCGCGCCTCCTTGGCGCTGCCGGCGCCGCCCTCAGAGCCGTTGTCGAAGCTCGAGAGGCTCGTCGAGTCGCAAGACTCGTAGCAGGACGGCACGGCTGACTTGTCCTCCGCGGCGGCGGCGGCAGCGGCTGCTGCCTTGAGGACGTCCCTGACTGCGCCTAGCTGACCGCACGGTATCACGTCCAGCCATTCGGGCGCGCCACCGGCCAGCGCTGCCAGCGGACCCTCGGCCGGCCGTTTCTTCTCGCGGCGCGACGGCGGCAGCGACCGGTGACTCACGTCCATCCTCACCGGTCGGCGCGAACCTGCCCGCTCGCCGTGCGCGAATTCTGGGCACATTAAAAGGAAAACGGAGACGTCAGCAAAGCTCCGCGTAGGCCACCGTTGACCGCGACAAGCCTGTTTATTAGCGATGCAGCTGCGTAATTTCTTTTAATAAAACTTGCAATTTCACTTCGAAATATACTGTGGTTGGACACTTTCCGTGGGTTCATCGAAGGGACGTCTGGGGGTGGGGCGAGGTTGGTAGCAGTGAGCACTGGATAACCGCGCCATCGATCAGTGTCCCTCTCTGTGGTTTAATGGACATGGGTTTTCAGTAGCACATTTGTCCACAGTGTTGTGATGGAATTCTTAATCTTTATCTAGGTCTAACACGTGTACCTATGAGAGACACCTTGTGCCAAAGGCTCTAGCTGCAGTTTTCTTCGCGACTAAGTACGTATGCTACACTTGACTGAATGCTGCGTAAAACATGCGTCGTTACGTCATGAATTGTTAAAATTCTTAATTCAAGCGATGAGGAGAGTCGATGTAAGTCTGTTCCATCTACTGGATGTCACTTTTTTTTACTTCACTCTTGTGTAGTTCTAAGTGGTAGCGTCAATCTTTTACATTTTTTTTTATCAACTACTATGTAGCTTATCCTTTTTCCCTTAGGGTACAAAGACATGCATGCGTAGAGCTTCTAAGTCACCCCTTTACTTTTGGCTTCCGGCATAAACTGACACGGCCGAAGACATGCCGTACTCCGTAGATTCGTGTCTCGTAAACTAGTTCTCGTGACTTTGCACGTAAACAACGAACAAGCAAGAAAAACAGAGAAACATGAAAACCTATTGACAAACCCCAAAAAGCAGCTGACACTGCCCAGTGCGGGCATATACACTCTCATAGGAACTGTACACGCAGTTTTAGAGCCTTTGTTTTCGTCCGCGTTTGCGTGCTGGCGCATATTTCGGGTGAACGGCGCTTCCGTTAGTGACAGCTGTCACCATGACGGTGTGACAAAGACTACAACATTGAGGTGACGTTTCGTTAAACAAAAGTGACATCGCAGTTAGGGGATGGCAACCAAACTATAGACGGATCAACGCCAACGTGCTGCAGCTTGATCCCCCCGCTCCTCCTCCTCCCCCACATGCCCGCCAGGACTGCATATGTTATCGTACTTTCACGTATTAAATGTGCCAAGGATAGCGCAAGCTGAGCAACTAGGTTTACAAAAAATTCGTGCATCTAAGGTTCGTGTGTACCTAATTAGGCAGCTTTTATTGTAACACAGCCATTTTCTCGAATGGTTTACTTGAGTTCGATATCTGCTGGCGCTATATGGGTTTCGCCGTAAACAGGTGAGTCAGAAACCTACCCCGCTAAATCAAAGGCACCAAACAGGGTGAGCAAATGGTCTGAACTCGCTGAAAAGAGAAGAATAGCTTAAGGTGCCATAAAAACACAGGAACATCACAAGTTCTGAGGCATTAGGTTTCCTGTGCACGTCATCGAATCATTTACGGCCTGCCGCTTACTAATCATCACTCACTCTGATATTTAAGTCACGAACACAGCACTATTGACTTTATTTTACAATTTTATTAGCGTCTTCCTCTTGATCTCTTTCCTGTCTTAAGCTTAAACTTGGATATAAGAAAATGCTTCGCATTAAATAACCGGAGCTATTGACGAGCGGCCGGTTTTCGAAAAGGCACCTAACCTCCGCTGACTTTTTAAATATATATTTTCTGTCTTTGTCCATCCTATAGGACCGATAGGCAGGTGATGTACACAGTGCTGGGCAGGCAGGAGAATTGTACACCACCAGCAGAAGAAAAGGCCAATGCTCCCACGGAAGCCCGACGCAGAAAAAAAGGCTTTATGCGCGCTACTTTTAAAAGTTGACGCGTGCCTTCTGGACTACCGCCTGCTATCAATGTTCAGTTCCAGCGGTTACGCTGTTTTTACTCGTCTCTTTCCCTTGTCCTTCTCTTTTAACCCCCGCACTCCCTCACCCCGTGAACGGTAGCCAACTGGTATTACCTCCCTGCTTTTTTATGCATTCTCTCGTGTACACGAGTGGCGAGAGTTGGAATTTCGTGACAACGCATCTCATATAGAGGTATTCAATGCAGTGGCATCTAATATAGTGGTAACAGCTATTGGAGAAAAGCATTGGTGGCATATCCATCCTTTCAAGATGATTAGCAACGCTAAAACGATCAATACCATTTGTTATCATGGTTGTGTAGTTGGTGATGATGAAGCTTAATGTGTTACCATTATTATAATGATTATTGAATTTCCGTCCCAGTCGTGGATTAAGAAACCTTATGGGTTATTTAGCAGACAGACGAAGTGGCAATATCGCTGCCAACCACAGTGCGAATTGGTAACGTGACGCAGTGTATCTTGAAATCACCGCAACCCACTTGAAACTGTACCCTATCCTATACTGTCCTATCATCTAACTCGGAAGTGCCTTGTGTCACCTTAGGACATCCAATCCGCAGCACTGGCCGAGGATTGGCACATATAGCAATATCACATACGCGGTGACGAAGTTGTACCTTGTGTGCAACTATAGGCACGTACCACACAGTGGTATCCATGCTTAGTTACACAATCAGACAGCATCCAGCCAGTGAGTGGCCCAAGCTAGTAGAAAACTTAGGTCATGCAGGTATGGGTCAATCGGTATGGGGGAGGTTAGACAGACTCCGCAAACTGTGTGAAGTTTCCAAAGAATGCTATAACGTTAAAATAGTCCGTATACTGCTTCTTTAGTAGTTTCGGAATACGTTGCCATATTATTAGAATATTCCACGTTGCTACAATGTGAATTTCGACTTCGTCTGTTTGAGTAACCGTACAAGGCGTCCGTTGCCGGCGTTGAGCAGCGCGCGTTCAAAGTAAGCAATGGTTATATGTATACATGTCACCAGCAACGATTCGGCGTCAGTGAGGATTATAATGAAGCCTATCCCAAGTTTATCTCAAGGTTAATAATAATAATATCTGGGGTTTAACGTCCCAAAACCACGATGTGATTATGAGAGACGCCGTAGTGGAGGGCTCTTGAAATTTTGACCACCTGGGGTTCTTTAACGTGCACCTAAATCTAAGTACACGGGCCTCAAACGTTTTCGCCTCCATCAAAAATGCAGCCGCCGCGGCCGGGATTCGATCCCGTGACCTTCGGGTCAGCAGCCGAGCGCCATAACCACTAGACCACCGTGGCGGGGCGTTTACCTCAAGGTTACCCGGGGGAAGCATATACGATGCAACAAATGCAGGTCGACCTGAGATTGTAAATATTTCGGGGTGTGTGAATGACTGCCTTCGAAGGTAAATTACACTGGATGAAATATCTTTAAACAGAATATTTTCCGAATGATTTGTTGGCTATGGCTATTCTTCTGCAGTACCTGAGCGCGCGTCTTCCCCTATAGCACGGCCATGGCAGCGCATGGCATCCTGCATGGCTGAGCCCATATACCCGGCCCACGTGCCGCATCTTGGAGTCAATCTATGACATGTACAAAGGGCGAGCCCGGGATTGCGGTTGGCTTTGTGCGCGCTGTATTCTTGGGCGCCTAGAGTTGGAGGTCACGCTATCTCAACTTCTTCCGAGACGCGCTCAAGCGAGAAGCATGCAACAGCACAACGCGGTAGCTACCCGCTGCCGAGACACTCTACGCGACACTCTTCGTGGTCGTCGGAGCGATATCTGTTCATATTTGTCCGCACGCGCGAGACATCCTGCTTGTTAATTAGCGAAATTAAGCGAATGCTTACTGCAGTTTACACGGAGGATAAAACTATGAACCTTACTACCTGCAGTTGTCTAATACTTTCATACCGTTATCAAATATTGACCTTTCGAGTGAAACAGCGGCGCTATTTTTTTTTTGTGCCCCAGTTGTAGTGGCCTTGGAGTTGAGTACAAAGTAGCGCTGGATATTTATGTTTCTTTCGTTTCTGTTATTTTTTTTTTCATGAGAGCATGTGTTCAGGCAACGACCACGGCACAATTACGATGGATGTTCGATAGGCATCCGCTGTTTTCATGTATAATATCTTGTAGATGTTGAGTTCGTTATGCGGACGCCGGCTATTTCTTTTTTCAGAGAAAAAAAAGCAGTATTATTATTATTATTATTATTATTATTATTATTATTATTATTATTATTATTATTATTATTATTATTATTATTATTATTATTATTATTATACTAAAAATAAAATAAGGCGGCATTGAACAATCAAAGTTAACAAGACCAACAATGGCAGTGAGATGACGTGTATGCGGTAAAATATTCCGTAACAGAAATGGCACAACAAAATGTTTAAATCCGTATTGAATGAACTCAGAAAAAAAAAAAAAAAACTCAATATAGAGGTACCATAACACATTGTATGAACGAAATACAGAAGACGCTAAGTCAGGTCACAAATGTTCGCGTGACTTTGATCACGGACAGGCTGTTCCGTTTGCACCGCGGATATCGCTGATAAAGATTCTTAAATTCTCAAGAAATAATCACCGGGCTATTGGTCCATGACTATCGATTTTCTACGAGCGAAGGCACTCGTGTGTCTTCTGTTTTCGTTCGCTGAAAGTTAGCGACCCTTGATTTGTACTGGGAACAATGAAAATGGGTATCCCGAAAGTCAATGGTTCGGGATAATGACTAGCTTTAAAATTGGGAATCATGATTCCGCACTTTGTGTTCTATACGGTTTCAAAACTCCCGCTTCGCACATTCCTTTAACATGGCGGAACATTTGAGAGGAGAGTGTGCCGAAAGCACAACTGAATACGGCACGGAATCCTTCATACGATTAAAGTACGCGAATGGCGGTCACGCTTATTTCTTTGTTAGTGAACTTCTCTTTGCGAAAGCTCTCTGAATTTTCTGCCCGGGCTGTAGTCTTGCCCCGAAGAGGTTACACTTTTAGCGAGGGAGGGGGGTGGGAATGAAATACGTGCTCATTGGGGAGTCCGAACCGCGGTCACCCGGCACAGCATGTCCTAGAGTGACTGTATATGCTACCTTTAGGTAGCAGAGTTGCGCATCTGTCTTCCAAACGCCGCTAGCAACCATGCGTTGCGGAGAAGCTGACGCTCGGACCAATTTTTGTATTTCTCGATGGCGCCGCTGCCGCGAATTGGACTGACACTAGTCGTTCACAGTAAAGTTAATCACCGGTCTTCGACACGCCAAACATGTCGATTGGTGACCCGGTAGGCATGTCGCCTGCAATAACGGAGTGCGTATTCGCGACACAGCCGTGGTTGCTAGCCAAACCTATGCGTAACTCTGCTACCTAAAAGTAGCATATTATACAGTAACTCTAAGCAGTCCAACCCTTCAACGCCACCTATCTCTTGGAGATGGTGGCCATCGGTGTCGCATTGTGTATATAGCAATGGTAACAGAGGGCACATGCGCGCCCCAGTTTCTTATAGGCTAGAACGCAGTAATTAAAAGGCCATATACCACCCAGATAGATAGATAATCTTTAATGAAAATCCCGGAGAGGTTAACCTGGTTTGTCGCCTGGCTTGCTACTCCGGGCGTCGGGTGATGACTATGGTATATACAATGAATCACATATACCACCCAACCTGACCACTGCCATCGCCATCGTTCTGCCATCGATGGAAATATGCCGCCATATTTTTTCTTAGTGCGCATTGTAAGAGATGAAAATGGGTGATAGCAAGGATTACAATGAAAACAGAAGTTACCGGATATATTAGTCATTGAAATTCACTGCGCGTCTCTCATCATATACACCTTGGTGCTGCTGCGCATTTCTACAAGTCCGAGCACGTCGTCTCTAACGATTCAAGACGCATTTATGCCGCATAAGGCTGGCACTAGCTCTGCGATGTTTACCATGGTGACTGAAAGACAGGTTCGCGTGATGCGTTCGTCGTTGAACTGTGCAGCGCGACTCTCGTCGTAATGCGTCATTTTCCCTTGCCTGGCTTATCTGATTAAAGCTTAGCGTACACAGACTTCCATACTATATGGGCTTTTTTTTTCTGTTGTATTGCGTTGTGCTTTGCTCGTACTAATGAATGATTTGACAAACATTGCCCACTTACGGGGTAATTTCAGAGTCTCTACTGCTGTAGTTTGTGATTTTTATTCTCATTTAAAGTTTTAGTTTCGTTCTTACCGATAGCTGCGGTCACGGTCCTATAACACCTCATAGATAGATACCAGTGGGCAAGTCGGTGAGACATGATATTCATTAAACAGCACACTTAAACAAGAGGCACGTCCGCGCCCACATCAAAAAGATACACACAGGCACTTCGTTACTCGATCTCTCGTCAGCGCCTGTGTGTGTCTTTTTCATGTGTGCGTGAGCGTGTCTCCTTATTAAGTGCGCTGCTTTATCAATATCATGCCCTACAACACCTTTTTTTTTTGTTTTTTGTTCAGTACCGCAGAAAAATGGGAATGTAGGCTGCGTTAAGGCCGCCTATTACAAGTGATCTCAGAAAGTGATCATCGAGCCATTCCTTTTCGGTTCGGTCCCGAAGGCAGAAAACCGGATACCTGCCTAGTTGTGCTCATTACCTTTCTTGGCAAGCTTTCCAGCTATACGTGCAAGCTAAACAACAACGACGACGAAAATATAGCCACCATATAGCTGACGGAGTATAACCACCGCTTTCGTTAGGTTCTTGTCCTTACTCGGCTGAATCTGGTTATTTAACGCAAGTTGGAAGCCGATCGAGGCCAGTGACGAAGAGCGAAAAGCAAGAGAAGCCGAATAGCAGCCCTTATATGTAATACTGGCTGCGCTGTAGAGAGGGCTACGTAGTTTGCGTTCAACACGGGAAAACAGCGCAGGCAACCGCGCGCGACGCACGAGATCTACGCGTGCGTTGCATCCCCATTGCCTCTCTTGAGTGACATTCCGTATGTTCTTCGGGTTCGACATGAGGACAGTCAATCTGAGCCCTTAGTCACAAGATGAGTTCGTATATTACAGCTGTTCACGAACCAATGCCAGTAAGTCGTGATAGCTGGCTTATTGTTAGATAAGAACCGCCTTTTGACAGGTATACTTTTTACTATAGGAGCTGAAATTTTACCAGATTTGGTTCCAAATGAACCTACAGGTCGGCGATAGGTTTGAGCCCTTGTCGCTGGCTGGAAAAAAAGAAAACAAACAAACAAACTTGGAGTGCTTCCTAACGTCATGGCCGCCTCGTTATATTGACACAAGTCGTGGAAGGAGCGATGAGCGGTGCTAGAAGTGTAAACATCTGCACTCCCAGGAAAACTTGTTGCACAATAGACGTTGCGTCGTAAGAAATAGATAAGCTAAATAGATTAATATGAGTGGCTGTCACAGCTTCACGTGTACCATAGTCGGTCACAAGCTCCAACCTATAGGAATAAAAACATGCTCCACCCCCAGAACTGCGGCGCGCATATCATTCATCTATGCAAGCGAGCCGCGCTATGTGGTTTCCGTTGTAACTGTAAGTACTTTTTCGCTGCTTGTGTAAACACAACGCATACTATTAATTAAAAAGTCCGTCGTCCTTGATTAAAATATTTCGTTTCCCCGAGCGGTGATGCCGGAATACTTGCTGAAATTTGTCAGGAAGTAAAAGTTTTCGACCGAGAACCAGTGACACGAACATGCGTCTGCGTGGAAAAATCACCTACCTGAAGTACGCGAAAGTTGCTTGACGTCACAAAAGCAAGCAAAGGCAAATGGGCGCATGAGCATCTATGCAAGGCAGCTTACACTTATTCTTAGGTTGTAACCGACTGTAGATAATTCATATAGGAAAAAGAAACTGAACAAGCTAAAACCGAGGAACCATATGTGTCCTACGTGTCTTGGTATTGCGAAAGTGCACGGAGACCGGAGGCCTAAGCAAGCTATAACGCCCCTCCGTGCATCTCTTTGCCCCTCCCTGCCATTGTACAATTACTAAGGAGCGCCTTACAAAAGTTACCTACTGGAATCTTCACAGCTTCGTGCATATTCTCGCGCCACCGCAAACGTCAAGCCACGTGCACAGTGCGTGGCGCGCCTGTTCACGATCGCTCGAAGCGTCGCAACGTGCTCGAGAACGCAAGGTTGCTCTCAACCATTCAGCTGTCAGGCATCAGAGACGACGCGGTCTCTCCAAAAGGATATCCTCCGCGTGACGGTCGGCAGGACCTTGGAATAGCTCACTCCCCTCTGTTCGTTTTGCGCTGTTTTCTGAGTGCACAGTCCGCGCCTCATAACTATTGATGGAGTAGACGTTGAAAGGAAAGAAAAGAAAGGAAGAAATCACGTTCAACATCAGCTTTGCACAAGGAAACAGCAAACGCTGCTTCCTGACGACTACTGCACGTTTAAATAAAGACACACACACAAAAAGATGCAGTCGACAACTTCAGATCCCTTTTGTAAAAATAACAATAAACGAAACTTTTACGCTCTGAATAAAAATCAACTAAATGTAGGACGACTTTAGCATCCGCATTTCCCCGATAACTCCCGTCATGTGTGTGTGTGTGTGTGTGTGTGTGTGTGTGTGTGTGTGTGTGTGTGTGTGTGTGTGTGTGTGTGTGTGTGTGTGTGTGTGTGTGTGTGTGTGTGTGTGTGTGTGCGTGCGTGCGTGCGTGCGTGCGTGCGTGCGTGCGCGTGCGTGCGTGCGTGCGTGCGTGCGTGCGTGCGTGTGTGTGTGTGTGTGTGTGTGTGTGTGTGTGTGTGTGTGTGTGTGTGTGTGTGTGTGTGTGTGTGTGTGTGTGTGTGTGTGTGTGTCTTTCGCAACCCGGGCATTTGATAGGGAATAGTTAATATTTAACCTTACGCAGTCAGCCTTGATATGAGCACCGTTTTGAACCATCACTTTAAATTTTTGTGCCGTTAAAGGACCGTTCGAGAAAATTTGTGAAAGACCGCCGTGGCCATCCGCTCTCGGTCATTTAATGCGGAAGAAAGGGTTACGCAAATTGACTTCCGTCGCAAACAAACGAAAAAGATGTTTTAAAATTAATTTGCGATATTTTCCTTGAAAACGTGTCCATAAAGATAAATATTACTGTGTAGCACAATTATCAGTTAATAAGAACACTTAATGCCTCACGGCCTTCCCCAGGATGTATAGCTAACCACGTGCTGTTTTCGTCCACGCAGAACCCTTCGCTTTCTTAGAAATAAAACTTGCTTCGTGTTGCTTGGTAAAACCGGTACATCGAACCATTTCTGCAAACTACACGCATACTAATAGTAAAGCGACCTTCACTTTCCTATTTATTCGCGCTTGTCTTTTTCACGACACATTATTCTTTGGCAACATCCCTCGCGTCATTAATAAGGTTACATTTTGAGACGTTGCATTAGTGAGTGCGCAGAAAAAATAAAATGTTCGAGCTGGCGTTACTTGTTGAGTAGGACGTGAACTGCAGAAGACAAAAAAAAAAACAAAAAAAAACAGCCTTGATACGCGAGCTTGCAAGTACGTATTAGCCGCTCTCTCAAAGACCACATGGTCGTTCTCGAATCCCCCCTACTCCCCTAACATAAAGCTGTTGTGAAAATGCCCCCGCATAGCGTAGCTCGCCTGAAGCATTCCGAGTTCCAGACCAACCTTCAACGGCCGTCGGCATAACACAAACGCGCCCTCCATTAATCCATCGAAACCATCCGTCCTACAACACCCCCACTCGTCTTTCAAGTAGCACAGCAATTTGGCCCTCAACGTGGCGCAACTTCAGGCTGCTTGCAACATCCTTAAGTTTTTGTAAGGCCTGAATAGAGAGTCTAGTTAGAAAATTATCCTTACATTTTCTTTAGTTCTCACAGTTTCCTTCTCGTGCATTGAAGCAATTGCGAAAGCTTAACCAGTCACGCGGTGCAAGTTGCGAAATAACTGTCATAGACGCAAGAATAGCGTCGGTGAATTAGGAATCTTTGAGAAACTTTACGTCCCTAGCAGCCTCTCAGATCTCAGGAGGACGAGGAGGAGGAGGAAAAGAAGGAAGGTCAACCAGGCATGTGTCCGGTTTGCTATCCTAAGCTGGAAGAAGAGGATTAAGGTATGGAAAGAGAAAGATAGAATGGAGTGGTGAGCACACGAAAACACCGCGTGAAGTTATGCTACACTGCTGCGTTCCATACACGCCGAAAAAAAAAAATCTTCGAATCTTGACAGCTTGGTAGTATTAGATGCAGTACCTCAGGCGTATCAGGTTCCACTGTAGAAATGACACATGTCTTAGCGCATTACTAAATCACAGTACTAGACTAGTCATGGTGCCTACTGAAGTCTTGCAAGTACTGGAATGCTCTAGGTGAGCACTAGTTGAACTATCATCATGATTTATTTATCCCTAAGGGCACCTACCATAAAATTCTGAGCAAGCGCCCCCCCCCCCCACCCTCCTAGTTTTGGGAATTTGAATTTGCCGCCCTCTTCCGAGCAAGCGCCCCCTATCAAAACTGGCGCCCTTTCTCCGTCTCTAGCCATTGCTAGATCTAGCCATAGCCGTTAGGCTTGGCGTCATGTTGGCGTTTGTTAACGTAGCCAGCCGGTATTTGTTCGTTGTTCCTCGTGGTCGACTTTGCTGCACGATGCCGTCGATGCGTTCTTACACTGTTGCCAAGAAAATTGAGGTGGTTCAGTGGCATCGCCAAGGTGGAAGAAATGCGCACGCGACCTCGCGGCACTTCAACATCGATCGCAGGAGGATTCGCGAGTGGGACAACAAATATGTAGCATTGTTGCAACAAAACTTCGGCAAGTCGAAGTCACGACGCAAGCTGAGCAACGGTGCTTCCGTATTAAGCGAAGAAGTGGACGATGCCCTCTTCGAGTTTTTTTAAAGTGAGCGCAGTGCCTGGCGCGCTGTTAGCAACAGGTTGCGGAATATCGAACGCGCTGGACGGATCGGAGGACGGCCTTCACATGGCCGGTTGTCCGACGTTGGCGACATTCGTCCAGTGCATCCCGAGGAACTGCATGCTGAATGCTACAGCCTGTTGTTTGACACCGACTCCGACGGGTGCTTTGATGGATTTGAGAGTGAATAAAGCAATCATGGAAAATTTCCCAATAAAGCTTTTGTGCACTCTGTACATCGCTGTGAGAAGCCTTTATCATTTTTTAGAAAAAAAAATGACCAGCCGCCATCTTGAATTTTGCAGCACTTCCGAGCAAGCGCCCCCTCCCCTTCACCGTGGCCAATATCACCACCTCCGGGGGGGGGGGGGGGGGAGGGGGGGGGCGCTTGCTCGGAATTTTACGGTAATACGGTGCCACACTGGACAGGTTGTGGCCAACAAACTATCATTTCAAAGCTCTATATATAATTTCGTGAGTTTCAATATACTGAAATACACTGGGTTCAATATCAGAAGAGAAAATGAAAAACAAAGTTCCATCATCCATAAAGTTCCATTAATCATATGGAGGAACGCGGCCTCCTGCCAGACACCACGGTGGGTTTTCGAAATGTCCTCTCCACCCATTACATATTCCTCATGCTTCGAGAAGGTGTCTTACCGGGAACCTTGGACAGGATCCTACCAACACTATATACTTTCGCATGGCTTTCGACAGGGTCTCGCATGGGGCAGACAGACTTTGAAGGCTTTGGGATATCGGATGTGGAGAACGCATTTACAGCTACGCAAGAGACCTCCTAACCGGCTGCACCGCGAGTATTGGAATGTGCAGAACGCGCTCCACACAATACAATCTCGCGGATGTTGGGACCCCGCCGAGCTCCATCCTCTCCCCAGTTCTCTTGAATCTTGCAATGAGAAGAATGGTCCTCGACCTACAGGAGGATCCCGAGCTCGGCATGGGCATTTACGCAGATGATATTGCCTGCTGGGTAACTACGGGCTCGCGCGGAAATAGGCAGGCAGTACTGCAAATTTCGCCGACAGTACAGACAACCACGGGGTAAAAAGGTGCACGACCTGTTCCCCGGAAAAATTCGCGTACGTACACGTAAGAACAAAGCACGCACGAGCTGACAGAGCCCCAGAGCTCGAACTCATTGTGGCCAGCAAGACGACCAGACGAGTGGCGCGACTGCAAATTCTGGATACGCACGTCGAGGAAGAGCGGAGCACCGCGCATACCTTCACGAACCTCAAACGCACGGTGAGGGGGATTACGCGCCTGCATCGCTCCTAACAGAGAAGGGATGCGCGAAATTGACCCCTCCCGGCTAGTACAGACCTTCGTAGTCAACCACATCACCTGTTCCCTCCTCTATCAATCAGCCTGCAGAATTGTCTTGGAAATCTCTTCTTGTTGGAATGTATAGGGTTGTACGCGTTTATGTTATTTGGTCACCATGTCTTTTTACCACCATGACTACGCTGCGTCATCTGCAGCGGTTTTATTTGTTTCGTTTCTGAAGGCGGTGAGTCAGGTACAGTCTTATCGGAGTATCGCCATTCATTTCACGCCCTCTTCTTCCCTTCCCCTTTCCCATGTTGTAGACCAGAGCTGGGTCGACCTCTGCTAGCTTTATTCTGAACGTCACCTCTTCCCGGCCCCGCTCTCTCTCTCTCTCTTTTTTAGCAGCCTGCCTCAATAATGGCATTGACTTTCATGTAGTTGCTGTCGTTGCGGCTTTACCGATGAGCTTTGTCTGGCCGCTTTCGACCATTTTCCGGTTGACCGATTTCTGATTACTTTCCGCAACGGCTTGATTTACTCCATTGCGGACAAAAACAGGTATTTTGTTCATTTGTTCGATGGTAGCCAAGGTCTTCTTACAAGGAAAGCATTTAGTTCCCGTTTCGACGCACATCCTAAGTGAAAGCGAACGCATGGCCACGCGTACAGGTAACCCCCGCCAACACTGCGAAAAAGTACGGATGCAGACGTTCGCGTAAGTTAAACCATACTAGTATAAGCTGTATGCACACATGTGTCAGTGCAGACTCGGGGTTAAGAATGGCTACTCGACTGCCGAAGACACGAAGGCCGCGCTTGGGGCCACAGCCGAGGACGCTAACGTTGCTGACTTTGCCTTGAGCGCGGCGGTGTCCTTCCAGTATACGCAAGCACATGTGGGCAGTTAAGAGCTTCATACCTATAACTACGTACATGCTCGAAATAATGGATGTATGATAAACAATAAATGCCAGGTATATAAGGATGAATGCATGCCCGAAGAGTAAAGAAGATATTGTTTGGAGCGTGTAATTTACATTGTTGCTCTGAGTGGGAAGATGCCAGACTGCACATAAAGTGGATATCCCTTGGCGAGTCCTTGTAGCTTCAACAGAGCCAACGCCGGCACAGGCTTTCAATCGTTTACTGGTCACATCTGCTGAAAATTAGATTCTATGTTGTCGTCCGAGTTCCTAGATCGAAGTGCAGTGACAACTGTGATGGTTCATCACCTTCGAAAGTAAGTACCAGATCCTACGCAATTTTTTGCTATCTCTTCTCAGCCTCGCCATGATATGAATAGTCTGTTTTCTGTTATTTGCAAAAAAAGAAAAAAAAAACTACAGAGATTCTCGTGCACGTGTAAAGTATCAAAAGATACACTAGCGGTAACAACGTATTCTTAGACTATTTGATTCATTATAGCAGCTAACGGCGCCAAGAAACACGAGGCTCAAGAAAGGAAGAAGAAAGTCACACGTTACCTCACGCATTTGCCTGAGACGACTGGAAGGCGAAAGCCATCTTCTTTTTCTGCTGTCGCTCGATTGCATTGAGGAAACAGCCTACGGCTCCTGGTTCAAGGGCGTTGATGTATGGCAATCTGTCGCGACTACTACACCCTCGGTTCGGATCCTAGGACGCGCACTTCTTTTTATTTGTTGCTTTTGTTGCTTCTTTCATCAAGTTTTCGGATGATATCGGTTCCCTTCATCACCACACTTCGGTTTTGGACCAGACGTCAGCAACATTGCATCTGTCGCTATAAGAAGTGAATAAAAATGCAAATGCTCACAGCACAGGTTCTCATTTCTAAGCGGAAAATACAATTCCGTCATACAAAACTGCTGCCTGAGTAACGCTGTCGACACACGCCATGGCTTCTTCCAGACGTCAAGGTGATGCGAGTAGTCAGCGAAACACGCGCGTTTATTGCGTTCCTTGAGAAGAATGAATTATCACGTAAATAAGTGATTTCTCTTGAATTCTGAGTAAAAAGATAGAAAAGCGGTTTGCCTCTCATATGTCTTGTTCCGTTTGTATACAAGGAATTCTATGGCTTTCATTGTGAGTACGCATGGGTGCTTCTACATAGCAAAGCGAAAGTCTGCAGCATGCTTGGCGGCCTTGGTGGCTTTCCGGCCGCTTCGTGCGCGTCTAGTTACGCCACTATTTCCATCGGTATTTTCGCTTGACGACGCAGTTTGCCAATAACGATCGTTGCGTTGGAGACCGCCAGAAACATTTCTATAAATATTTTTTCAGCCATGCACTCCGTATATATTTAAAGGGACACTAAAGAGCAAAACGATTTTTCTCGCATTGGTAAAGTAGTCTTCCACGATACCAAAAACACCACACTTGCTGCAAGAAGACGCTTAATAAGCGAGAAAACGCGCAAAAAGAAAATACAGGTGGCGACGCCACCTTGGAATTCCCGCACCATTTGCCGTGACGTCACATATTTTTGACGGCGCCTGCTTGGGCCTATGTAGTTCATAATCGGTTAAATCGAAGTACATTGTCCTCTGAGGGGGCCAGAGACTTGACATAACGAGTTTGTGGAAATTTCGTCGAGCCAGTGGCGCCAAAATACGTTAAATGCTCTTTGAAACCTTTTACGTCACGAATTACAAAGTTCGGCGCGAAATTTAAAAATGAAACTTTGAACTTGGTTTTCTCCTCTAATAATAAACCTATGGTGGTGAAATAAACTATACAAGAGTTCTCCGAGAACACTTTATCAATCTAAACCAACTCGTTGTTTCTCTTTAGTGTCCCTTTAAGGAAGACCTGGGAATTATTATTGGCAACACTGAAGAAAAGAGCAAGAACGGTAATTGTTTGTTCTGCTATCATCATTTACATGCGAGTCACTACGTACAAACTATGTGTGATAAAAACTGGAATAATATTGTAAGTCCGTCCGCACTTGTAATGTAAGGCACTACTGACTGTATAGTATTGCATAACAAAGCTGGTTTTTTTTTTTATTTGTTTTATCTTGCGGAGCTCAAAACAACACAAAAAGGTCCCAATCGCCAGCACGGACTCCAATAATTACAATAGCCCGTTAGACAATGCGTTTCCTTTGTATGTAGTGGTGAGTTCTTTGACAGCTGCTCTAAGGCTACGACCGAACCATGCCACATTCAAAGTCAATCATCACTAAAAAATGCGAAGGTCAAACTTACTTCCGTGAAAAACCAAGCAGATAGCTCAGAGCTCAAATGAAGGAAATAAATAATATTATGTACAACAGCCGATCACATATAATATCCTTCAAAAATAGTAGTTTTCAATCCACTGGCTGCAGTTCAGGAATGCGAGGTGTCGAGAGGTACAATAGATCTTCCAATGCAATCTCCTGAATTTTCTGCTTGTATGTCGTTCCGACACCGCGCCTCGTGCCTGATTCAGCCGCAGTGTGGTGTGGCACAGTAGCAGAAAGCTTTTACGCTGCGCTGCACATCGTTTAATTGCCTCTACCCACCTCATTTTCCTTGTGTTGACTGCCACGGTCTCGCGAGCTTTAATACATCCATTTGCTTACACACGACCGAGAGCTTTTGACATAATGAGCTTTCCCGCTGCGGCGCGACGAGCTTTGTCCCCGCCGAGTGAGCGAGTCCATTGCGCAGACGACTCTCATTTAGACACGTGCCCAGACTCGGCTGTCCCAGAACGAAGGCGAATCAGCGTCCGGCGTAACGACGACCGCGATCGTTCCTGGCGTCGCCGCTCGAGTAGCTTGTTGCGTGGTGCGTCGCGCACCACAGTCTTCCTCTTTCCTCGTGCACCGAGTTGGCGTAATTTTTCTTTATTTCTATCATCGGCACGCTGCGGTGCGGAAGGGGGAGCCTCCTGCGGTGGATGCCATTTTCCTCAGCAGTGCAGCATCGGCGTTTTGTCGCGCACGATCGGTGTCCGAGAGAAGGAAGGCGCTCTGTACAGATTGCCCGAACAGTGCCGGTGTGCGTGACCCGCGAGGCGCACGCACTTTGTGTTCCGCCGGAGCCCTGGAGCTCCGCTTCGTGTCCTCAACAGAGTGTTCTCGCGAAGAGAGGGAAACGAAAAAATGCCGAGAGAAAGCGGGCCAGCTGGCCACCGAAAATAGCCATGTCGCTACCGGCGTGGCGCATCGTGGCATGGCGACGACAGGAAATCGGGAGGAAACGCGCGGCTTCGGAGGTCTGGACGCCGCACGCGGCCAGACCTGCTGCGTGGGCAGTTTACATGGCTCTCCTCCTGCTCTGCCACTACATTCGGGGCCGAAGAACAGCGACGAGGAAACAAAAGGCAATGGGGGGAAAGGGGGGGGGGGGTGCGGACCACTCGCGCGCACGTGTGAGTGCGTGCTCGCGGGCCCAGCCGAACAGGAAAGGAACGCTTTTATGACCCAGATCGCGAGAGGCCTGCTGGAAGCCCTCCAACCGGGCTGCCTCTCGCTTTCGGCCGGCTTCTGAAGCCGCAAGGAGCACACTGGGGCCCAAAGGCTTCGGCCCTGCCCGCGCGACTGCCCCGCCGCCGCAGCGCGGGGCCGTGAATCGGGGCCGTTGGCGCGCTGCTGCTGCACGGACTCTCCTCGCCGTCGTCGGGGTGTTTCCTCGCAATGCCGCCACGACGAGGGCTCCAGACGGTACGGGGACGAGTGCCAAAACGCTCCACAGGACGCGACTCCGTCATGGGGTCGGCCACGAGAAACGGCGCGTACATGTAGGCGGCGGAGCGTTTAAATGGTCTCGCAACGGCGGTCACAAGCTTGCGAACGGATATAGCCCATGTGTCAAGATTGGCGGCGAGCCTGTACGCTGCACCTCGTGGTGGCACCGCATTTCTTTGTCCGGGATACCCCCTGCCTCTACAGTGCAGTTGCTACAGGTATCCAGTTGTATTCCTGAAAAGCAATTCCTCATTTTGTAGGACGATCTTACACGGCCTGGAACGGTTGCAGCGTGGCCTTTCCCCTCTGCTCAAGTCCACTGTGGGCGATTCCCTTCGATCTGTGCATGTAGTATGCAGCATACACAGGACGAGTCTTCCCTGGAACCGGTCGTAGAGTAAGTTCACTCCGGAGAAAAAAAAATCCCGTACAATATACCGGGTGTCCCAGCTATCTTTAGCCAAGGGTTAAAAAATGCAATATTAGAGGCAGGCGAGTGAAATCAGTTGCAAATTGCTGACAGACACCTTGCGCACTACAGACAATTTGTTGTTTTGTAAGTAATTAATTTGTTAATTAGGATTATTTAACTAAATTGCTAAATATTGACTTTAGGCAAGAAATGTGACTTGCAAAGTTCGAGAGCGTCTTCAGAAACCCCCACTGCACTACTTGCGATAAAGGAAGTGTAACGTATACTATTTTTTCCAAGCTGCAAAGGAAGCCCGCGAAATACAAAAAGAACCACGTGACTAGCGCATTCGCGCGGCAGTGAACGTGCTGCTCTCAGCCGTGGTTTGAGCCAACAAAATAAGCTGCGGCCGCGACACGCCGGCTCCGCTGCAGCGGTAGGCCGATAAGTTAACGGTGGTTTCTTGGCCCGCGCTCGCTACAACTTGCACCGTCACGCGCGGCAGCTGGCTGACGCGGGCGAACAAACCACCGCCAACTTATCGGCCTACCGCTGCAACGGAGCTGGCAAGTCGCGGCCGCAGCTAATTTTGTTGGCTCAAACCGCGGCTGAGAACAGCACGTTCGCTGCCGAGCGAATGCGCTAGTCACGTGGTTTTTTTTTTTTTGTATTTCGCGGGCTTTCTGAAGACGCTCTCGAACTTTGCAAGTCGCATTTCTTGCCTAAAGCTAATATTTAGTAATTTAGTTAAATAATCCTTATTAACAAATTAATTAATTACCAAACTAAAAATTGTCTGTAGTGCGCAAGGTGACTGTCAGCAATTTGCCACTGATTTCACTCACCTGACTCTAATATTGTATTTTTTAACCCTTAGCTAAAGATAGCTGGGACTTCCGGTATACACCATGTTGGCTCAGTGATCATGAAGTCCTGATTCAGTTCCTGCAGTTGCGGTGAGTGATTTTCCATAGGAATGAAATGCAAAAAAAAAGAGAGAGAGAGAGAAATGTCATTTGTCTGACCTCGGGAATGCGCCTGAAGATTCGAGGTGGTCGAGATCAGTCCGAAGCCCGGTATGTCGTGTCATTCTGTGAGCGGCGTTGTTCATAATACCCAGTTTTAAAGACGATAGTCTTTCTTGGGGAACTTAGACGCAGAAATTTTGGTCTGTCTTTCTGTTTGTCTGTCTGTCACCCGATTCAGCCACCCGGCCAAAGTTTAACAACTTTCTGAACGCCCAGCCATCTTGCACTGGTATCGCCGTTCATACTTGTGAACATTGTCGATCAAAAAGCAAATGTTACGCATACCTGAGGCGCAACATCAATACATAAGTATTAGGTGGTGTGTTCCTTTACTAGAAAATACATAGATACGTAATTCTAAAGACCCTAGTGTTTCTTGCGCTGCGCTGAAAATGCTAATGTTTTTTGGGCTGCGCTGCAAATGCGACGCTAGGAGCCAGATGCTGCGATTCAACATAGAGGAGGAGAACTCATGTAGTACGGCCGGCAGAAGACTATCGTCTTTCAACGACATTTGCAGCGAAGCTCGCAGATACGCGGCCAATTTTTATTTTGGGATGCTGAAACAACGCAATTTGTCTTTTAAAGACGATAGTCTTTCTTGGGGAACTTAAACGCAGAAATTTTGGTCTGTCTGTCTGTCTTTCTGTTTGTCTGTCTGTCACCTGATTCAGCCACTCGGCCAAAGTTTAACCACTTGGGGAACGCCCAGCTATCTGAACTGGTACCGCCGATCATACTTGTGAACATTGTCGATCAAAAAGCAAACGTTACGCATATCTGAGGCGCAACATCGATACATAAGTATTGGGTAGTGTGTTCCTTTACTAGAAAATACATAGATACGTAATTCTAAAGACTCTCGTGTTTCTTAGGCTGCGTGGAAAATGCTAGTGTTTTTTGGGCTGCACTGCAAATGCGACGCTATGAGCCAGATGCGGCGATTCAACATATAGGAGGAGGACTCATTTAGTGGCCGGCAGACGACTATCGTCTTTCGACGACATTTGCAGCGAAGCACGCAGATACGCGGCCATTTTTTTTTACTGTTCTACATTAAGCACGCCTAAGATTCCCTTTACCATAGTTCTGATGACTATGGTGACTGTCTGACATTGGACGGCGCTTTGTTATCACTTGTGTTCCATGAGTGTGCTGTTCAATCGTTCATGTTGGCAGCTTCCCTACTTCACGTGCTAGTTTGGTGCATATCACCATTTCGTAAATTTTTTTTTTCGTAGTGAAAGAAAATTTTGAAGTCGTCCGTCTAGGATTTGCTTACTTTTGTTTCAAACACGGTGGAACGAACCCGGTCAAAGCAAATAATTTCTATACCGAACAAGAACCTCCGCGGCTGGAGTTACAAAGTTACAAGGTCACTTTCATGCAGCGTTCGGTGTTTCTTTTTAATTTTTCTATCTCATTTTCTCTCAGTTATACAGCTCCATCAGCACGCAGAACACCATCCCATGTCGACTCCAAGAAATAGACCATGACATAAGCGGAAATTACTGAAAGGCAACATAGAAAGCAACAAATACTACCTTGCACGCGTTGTTGTTGTTGTTCCTCAAACACTAGGCGCGTAGTTTTACTTTTTCAATAAATTTATTCCCACTTTGCTTCTTCTCCTTCACTCGAGGTGACATTTCCGTGTAGTAAGAACGCATAACTAAAATTTTTTAAAGCTCGTAATGGGAAAGCTTGGGTTTAATATAGAATAACCCGAAATTATTTTTAGCGCAGAAATTTGTTTGCTATAACCAAGTTGATCTGTGTTTTGCCATTTTTGTGTATTGTGATGGGTGGTTCTAAGGGCGAAGCTCCTTAGGGTGTGGGTCGTTCCCTCCTCTGTGGTAGTATGTATGTAGCCAGCTCTAGTTTAATGAATTGCTCACTAGATGGCATTGCATGTATTTCTTAGAGTTGCTGTTTAAAGATGACAAATGGCGCTTGTATAATGTAAATGGCGCATGTCATTGGGTGCCTGCGATCGTAAAAGGCGCTCGCTCTTGGCGCGCTTTCTCTTTCGCTTGGAGTCGCCGGATGGAGGCAGACAAGGCGCTCGCTCTTGGCGCGCTTTCTCTTTCGCTCGGGAGCGGACACTTTCCCTGCATTTCACCGATCATAAAGCGGGGATAATGAAGGGACCACGTAAACCAACAGTACAGTAAAAGTTTGATATTTAATATATACATGGTGTTTCACACTCTTTATATGATGTACTGGGCGAATTTCACGGAAGAGTTTCACGGTTTACCGACGATTCCCTCCGGAGCTTCGCCCCACTCATCATCATTCACCCCGTGGATATGCTGTGATTTTTTTTTTATTTCTGGGCTTGTAGTACTCACGCCGTTGAAGCTGTCGAGCTTCAACCGCTATTAGCTCTCACCATCGATGACGCAACTCAGAATCACTGCAGCGATTCCGAGTTGCTGTAATGGATTTAATGCTCTTCTTTATAAGAAAGTCGATTACACGTGATCATCTCTATACCATAAGCGCACAGGGCGCACATGCGTACGCACGAGTTCCTCACACGTATCCATAATTCTTAGGCACTTTAAAGGACCCCTGACACCAAAATTGAAACCTCGAGATCTTTGTGTTGTTTGACTTTCCTGTACACGGGGGCACATCTGACCGATTATTAGTGACGAACGTTGCCTTTAAGATATCTTAATTTGGTTTTAAAGTAAGCGTGAGTGCTCACTTGAGTTGGCTGCACCTTGCGACATCCTGGTATGACATAGATAGAGGCCCCGTGTGACGTTCCAAGTGTAAAGCAAGTATTGTGGACGTCACAGAAGGTTTGCGGGGCGCACGTGCACAATACGACGACTGGCACCCGGCGAGGCCTATTGTTCCGCACCCCTCTGGCTCTGTTGTCGGGCTGCTCTCGAGGTAGTTTTCGTGAGGGGACACGCGCACAGGTTTAACCCATACCGAGGCACCCACATACTTTCAATCTCCACCGCGCTCGGGGCCCCGATTTGAAAACCGCGCTGTCAACGTCACCACAGCTTGAGTGCACGTGGTCTTTGACGCTCCCCCGCATGGGGCGCCAGTTTCTTGTGGTTTTTAGGCGGGCGTTTTGAAGCGATGCTAAAATGGTCACAATTAACTACGCTAGAATTAGTTGTACGATACGCTAGAGCATTTACGATTTAATTTAGAGATTACCAGACACAAAGCTACAAATTACAGCCAAAAAGTCACCAACAAAAATTTCGCTGTCAGGGGTCCTTTAAAACGTGTCGAGTACCCGGGTCCAACGGTCGGTGTGAGTAAACACAAACCTCACTTTGAAATAATCTCGGCTGAAAAGACACATGCACGCATCACTTTTTGACTAAACTACCTGACGCCATTTATGGCAGGCTTGTCGCAGTTGGCGTGTGACAAAACAAACCTCCTTGACACCACCAAAACCCCCCGTAATTACGGCTTCCTCCGAAATCCCCGTAGTTGAGTGATATCACAGGAAAACTTCATGCCAGTTCGAGAAATACGCATAACCACGGTTCCTCGCATTGTGGTATGTGTGCAAGTAAACAAGAGAAAAATCGTCAGAGAGAGAGAGAGAGAGAAAAAAACTTATTGTTAGAAGGGTGAGGGATCTTCCTCGCAGGCCCTTAGTTCAGGGCACCATTGATGCTGATGCTCAGGAAAAAGAATTCTATGCAGAATCTCCTGTTGGAGTTCTCTAAATGATGCGCAGGCGCTCGCTACTGCTCACCCGCTGTTTCGTCGTCTTATGCTGCTACATTGGCTATAACTGGGAGAAACACCGCCAAATAAGCGAAACGCAGAAGCGTGGTTGCAGCACCGAAAGATTAAATGAGATCAGGATTGGACGAAGAAAAGGCCAGTAGTGCGCTCTTTGTTCCCGATGACGTCTCGTATCACGCGCTTGTATTTCCCGCAATTGTACTACGTTGCCGCCTTCCTGGAACGTCGTTGTCGGGCGGCATTGGCATGGCGTTTTTCCTCTTACCTCTTGTGTTCGTCGGCGTATTGCTGTGTTTCCGCCGATACAGCACATTCATATACTTGAGATATATTCTCCCTCTGCAAGCGTGGGTGTTTCGCCTATAGTGGGTACTTACCCTCTGCTTTGGAGCATGGGGTCGTAGGTTCCAAATCTATTACCGCCAGCGTTGTCCCTTTCGAACTTACATCGTTTTATGCAGTAATTTCTTTAGAGAGATTCGTCTTACACGTGACAGAAGGACACACGGGGTTCTCGTTGGGTCGGCAGAGAAATGCTTCCGCATTTTAAAGAAATTACCAATTACGGGACCTTACGTGCCAATTAAAACCACGATATTATTATGAGCTGCCTCGAATGGGGGGACTCCGCATTAATTGTGACCATCTTGGGTTCTTTAGCGTGCGCCTAAATCTAAGTCTCGTGCTCAACAGCGCCACATTGCAGCCACTAAGCTACCACGACGGGTTAGTTGATGGTCATCTGTGGCCAGTCTTTACAGCTCTTCATATGGCCGAGCGCATTTTTCCCGGTATATGGCCAATGTAATCGACCGCGTAAGAGCAGTCGATCACGTTTTCGTAAAACATTAGCGCAGCTTGCACTAAGTCGCGTAAGGCTAGGTCACAGCAGGGCTGGTGGGCACCCAGCTAGACCTGGCCAGGCTAGGCTTTTACCCTCTCACCTCTCTATTTCCCACCCCTTGATACACTATAATATACATGGCTATGCTTGCTCTCTTTTTTTCCCCTATTTTTTTTTGTCTGTTTCTTTCTATCTTTTTCTCCCTTTCTTCCCTTCCTTACTCTCTATTTTTCTCTTTCTCTCTCCCTCTGTCTTTGTACTGATTCTCCCCTCCTCCCTCCCTCCTTTTCAACTTCACATCCCTTTCCTACCGCCTTGCTATACTATACAATGCTATGCTATGCTCTGCTAGCGTGCCTGGATAGCCGAGTGGTTAAAGCGCTCGCCTTCGGATCGCGGGTACGCGGGTTGGAATCTCGTCTCGCCAAGAATTTCTCTTTCTTCTTCTTTCTATCTCTTCTTTTCTCTCTCTCTCTGTACTCGTTCTCTCGTCCATCAGAGTTATTGCATCCCACGCCAGACAAATCGGCGCACGTGTTCTGGGAGCGAAGCAGAAGATGAAGATGAGGACGAAGAGAGCGCGTGCCGGTTCATGGTGATCATGATTTTCTATCTACGACACACGGCAAACCTCGAGCATAACAGCATTGCTGTAAAAGCTCGGTTACTTTCATCCGTAATTGATCATCACTGTAATCAACTGCGCGTTTTAATGAAGCAATTGTATGCTAAACTGTTACCTTATTCCGTAACGTGTACAATTCTTGCTGCTAACGATGGTGGTCAGTCTGAAGAAGTCTCGCGTCATGTGAATATTGTTTTGTTCTCGGTGTCCGTCTGCGCATCCTCCTCGCATATTTTTCTTCATTCTGTCTGGTTGTGCCGACGGCGCTCTTCGGAAAACAAAAGCTGTCGAAGCATGTCGTGGCATACAAACTGACATGACGCTGTACATTTTCTGTCATATGATAAGCTGCGCCGCACCGGCTCTTTCGTCGACGCCGCGCTGCTAAGAAGTCAAGCACACTTGCGCAAAAACCTTGACTCGGCGCAGATGAGGCTAACTCCGATCCGGTCGTATACGTGCTGTGTCTGTTTACATCTGCGGGTTCACTGACGTTCGTGTAGTTTCTGTTGTGACTGTTGTTGTTCTTTTTTGTCCTTACACGTCGTTATCGTACTCGTTCTTGATGCGTTCACGGCTTGTTGATCTCAGGCAACGCATATTACCCAAAGCCAGGACAAACCAAGTAGAGGGCGTTTCAAAAACGCGTATACCTTCGTGTTATCTTCTTAACGTTTATGGGTGTACACTTGCATCATAACAGAAATGATGCGCAAGACATGAATTTCGAGGTGTCTTTGGCGTTGTTTTGTCATGGTTCTTCGGCGTTACTAACGATCTCTTCGTGCTGCCAGCACTGTTCTTTTTTCTTCAAACCGCCAGCTCCTTACTTCTTGTTAGGGTCAAGGCTTGGGCAAGTTGGTTCGTTGTGCTAAGAAGGGAAAACAGCGCTGAATTTTAGACGAAAACAAAGTAAGACAGACGGCGACAGGCGCTGACTTACAACTCATCTTGCAACTACATCAGTTGTAAGTCAGCGCCTGTCGCCGTCTGTCTTCCATTGTGTTCGTCTAAAATTCAGCGCTGTTTTCCCTTCCTTACTTTTTATATTGTTTCCCAGCAGCTATCGCTGACTTTCCAAACTTTCTCTACTCTATTTTATCTAAGCAGTTCTATCTCTGCGAAGGTCATCCAAACGCCTACTGGCGCTTTAACATGATCGCATTTATGCTCCAAATCATGGTTTTGTTTACGATCAACTCTCTTTACAATCCCCTTGCGCTCAACAACTGGGATTGAAAATCGATTGCAGGTTATAGGACGTCGATAAGTTGGTGTTTTGAAAAGAGCCCCCAAGTTTAGAACCTCGAAGTCTGGTATCTACTTTACATGGTGCGGCATCTATGCAAGGCAACGTTTTTGTTGTTGTGGTTGTTTATGGGAGGCGCGCCGCACTGCTGCCGAACACAACATCGTGGATTTAATTCTTCGCCACAAAGATCGCATTTAAATTTTCTCTCGTGTTCTTCTCCTATTTCTGTATGTCCTCCTTAAACTCCTTGCGCTCAGTTTCCCCAGCACCTTCAGCACTTCTCACCATAACTCGAATGCGATTATGTAAAATATTCATTCCTTATATAAAACCAGACGCTTGCGGAACAATGGGGAAATAATTGAGCCATATTTTTAACGCCAGAGTTCAGAAATATTGATGTAACGTGACCTGGACCGTCATGTCGTCGCAGAAGAATGAAAAACAGTTGTGAAGCTCGAATAACGTCAGATGACAAGAAGCATCTACGTGTCAACCCGCAAATGATTTCATTCCTTGTAATATCGGTGTTAAGTCAAAGAAAAACGGGTTTTACCGTAACAAGCGTGAGTGGACGATTACGTTATTCATGTGCACCATGTCTACACTTTCTGCTTAATTACACTTTCTGCCATGACTTTCTGCTTAATATCAAGCTAATAAAATCCTCTTTTTTTCGAAATCGTAACGCTGCAGTCGGTCATAAAAACAAACGGGAAAAGTGGCTCCGGCCATGAGCTCTCTTTGGAGAATCTCAGAAGAATATTTATATATAACCATCTTTCAGGGCGATAAATGTTCGAGCTTGGAAGCATGTGCATGACAATAAAATAAACATCTATTTCCTCAATCGTACTGCATCATTCTTTGCGCATGTGGCAAACGTTGAGCCTTTTTTTCTGCAGGCGTTCGCGCACGTCTAAAACGAGAAGTGCATGATCAGTCCAACTTAACTTCTTCCAGTACCCCCCCCCCTTTTTTTTTTTCCTTGCCTTCTTTTTTACGCATAGTAATAGCCGGAGTGATTTATTTTGAATCTCGTGTTTAACCTTGGAGTGAAGCAACCAGAGCAACGTTTAGTGCCAGCCTGCTGCTCTGCGAACCAATGAGATATATTCGCATAATGTTTTATTGCGATCGCACCTCCGCCGAAAACATTCGACAAACTTGTACTGTCAACTGTGTACGAGTTACGCGTGAAGTTTTTACCAAGCGGTTTTTGCTCGAGGGCATGCTGCAACTTGCTGCAATAATGCGTGCAAGCTGTCGTTTCTATTAAAACGATTATGGCGCAGAATTTAGACCGAGAAGCTCCGTCGACCTGTCTCTTCACGCATATAGAGAATGAGGAAACATTCCTTGAAGTTACGCCAGCTGGCTCGCATTCAAACATTACGACGTAGACTGACTTATCTCTACACATCCTTTCCCTCTTCTTGTCTCGTTGTGCAACCTGAATATATACAATATATTGCGCAGGACGTCGTATACGACGGTTATTTCTTTCGCTCTCTCAGCACGTAAACAATTCTTAGCAAAACTGCGTCGCGTGCATTCATTAGTAGGCTAAAGCAATTGCAGACAACTCGAGGAATGCTTGCGCTTTCCAAGAGCGAAGATCCATCGTGGTACCGTGGGTCGGGGGAGGGGGTGGATGACTTTGCAACAAAGTGGAGGCAAGATCCACTCTCGCCAGTACCCAAAACGCGAACAGGCTTTTGCCTCTGTTTTCAAGAATCAAAACTGAATTGAATCAACCGCATTTCAACGCATTATCAACTTGCAAGCCTAAGGTCGTTTCGAGTACTAGGGTCAGTGATCGTAGAGAAAGCAACACGTGGTAGGGCTGAGGCCGGCTCCCAGTCATACATATATGGTGCACGAGCGGAACGCATATGAAAGGGCCACTCGCGCGGACGGTACGGCGGCGAGTGATAGGAATCGCGCATGTGCCGCATCAATTTTCCCCGCACTATAGCATAAAGGCCGGCACAGGAATTAATGCAGTTGGAAATAGCAGCCGAGCTATAGCTACAGGGGGCGTTCGTGCTCATTAGAAAGGAAAATGGACGCGCTGATCTCGGATGAGGGTACGACCCGGCAGTCTTCACTGGCAGGAAGACCGCTCGTAATAAGGAACTGCCGGCGTCAGGGGGGTGGAGGGGGGGGGGGTTCGCTGAACCCCCCGTGGCAAGCGGACGCTCGCGAGTGTATGTGTTCGCTGCCCGAATGGCCGGTAAACAACCAGCGCACCGCGTTTCAATGACAGCAGAACAAACAAACGTACGAGATTGGAGGATGCAGGAAAGCCGGCGGAGGCTGACCCACTACTGGCGCCACGCGAACACAGGAGACGTATCTCTTCCACATAAACAGGTTCTTGTTTCTTGGATGCGTGGGAAAGAGTACATGGGCGTACATGGGCTATATGGGGAGGTGGACGGCTGAAATTCTTCCTACGCGTAAACAAAAGCCGCCCCATACGAGTACGCATCCGTATACGGTGCGGAATGTATGTTTAGGCGTAATTATATAGCGCTACATTTAGAGGTGCGAGTTATAGAAGCAGCGGTTTCTCTTAGCACTCCAACTCAGGAAAAGTAACACGTTATACAGAATTAGAAGAGACCCTACCGCGAAGGGCGACCTAGTTCTCATAAGAAAGATCAAGTTCTCTGCAAAAGTCTCACAGTCATAAGAATAAATAAAGAAAGTAATTGCGGTGCATTTCGCGCCAGATCATAGGCGTATTCTTTATCACGTATTGCTAGATCACAGCTCGCGTTCACAAAACATTCTTTGGCTGTGATCGTTCGTGAGAATGGAGATCAGGAGCCAAAAAATGCTATACTGCGATGTGTAATAAAAGCTGATTGCTTCAAGCAGGTTAGGTGGCCGCTTTTCGCCGCCCCTTTTCAAAGGGAATTTCGTCATCGATGATGTTTAAGGTCATCATCGATGATGTCTGAGTCTAGGTATGTGCACGCCTGTGGCGGTCACACAATGGGCCGCTCGATACCTTGCTTGAATGCTGATCGAATTAACGTTGACACTCATCCTGCGAACACGATCTGCTAAAAGTTTTCTTCTTTACTTAGAACACTAAAATGCCCTCGAAGTGTCATTGAATTACTTCACCAAATATGACTCATTTTCCCGGGCAGACAACGTATGAAAGAAAAGCTACAGTAATCATTTCACTAATTAAACTAACTGCGTTAATTTCCTTCTTAGTTGCCAACCTTAAGGTGTACATGTTTTCTGCGGAAGGTTGGAGGAGATCGTCAAAAAAGTATAACTACGAGCCTCTACTGTTCAAGGTGTCCACGTAGACCGGAAAAAGAGCTGGTGCCAAATTTTTCGTTCAATTGGCTTCATTAACGCTGCTCTCCGTCGAACCCGCATGTGGCTTAAAAGTGTTCCTGTGGCTTGAAATAAAGCTGCATCCCTTTCAGACGATCTGTTTCGAATTGTTGGTTGATGTCACAAGGAGGTTGCGTAATACGAGTAATATCGCACCAGTCATTTTCGTTTTCAGTGCCATATCGAAACCTAGAAACTCGGAGTTGCCTTTTCGTGGCGATTGCTTTCAGCATGTCCTTTATAAACAAGCACCGTCAAAGTTGCAATTGGCAAGTTAATTGCCGTAATTATTTCATTCAGCGAGTGAATATTTTAAAATTTTCTTGCAAATGATGTTCACCTGGGAAAGTTATTGAAATGTTGCAGTACTGTGATTAGATTAAACTTTAATGATTATTTTTTATTATACGTTTGAAATAAAGAAATTGTATAGTATAAGACACCAGTAGAGTGGCTGTCGCGCGAGTTGAAGACAAGGACGGAATTCTCGTTATGGCGGGAACAGTTAATTGGTTTTGTTTTCCTTCATTTTGCTTTACTTTGTTCCCGCGTTGCCAGTGATAAAGAGCCTTTATCACTGGCAACACGGGAACGAGGCTTTGCGAAATTGGTGAAATCATTGAGTTGCTCTTTAAATGCGCCCAATGTTTAACGAGTCTGCAGCTCAGGGTGGCGCATAACAGCCCACCTGTGAGTCATGCGATATCGCCGATGCGACAAGAACATATGAACAAATGCTAGGACACCACGCCAGTGCACTGTAAGAAAGAAAGAAAGAAAAAGAGTCGTTTGACTCTTTTTACACGTGAACTCTCCTTGGAGATCATCACACTCTTGTCGGAGAGTCGTGCGACCCAATGGAGAGTTAGCGTGTCGCTTTTAAGGGATTCATATACGGAATCACCGCAAAGAGTAACACAGAGTAACACATACTCTTTTTTTTTTTTCTTAGAGTGCGGTTGGCAGCACTTCGTTATGCCCGCAGGTGTCGCCTCGTCCCCGCTTCGAAGACAAAGCCCTCACCGGCCGACAATGTCGCGTCCCAAAAAGCTGTCATCGCTCACCTGAGCAGAAGGTACTCCGCCGCCGTTGGGAAACCGCTTCAAGCGTGCGTGGAAATAAAAAAGAGTGGCGCGTACGACTCGCAGGGACGCGAACGACCGACGCCTGCGGTGAATGCGACCGGCTGCCGCACGATGCGGTCGCTGACATGCGCCCACTGACACGAGTTATACGACTGATAGACGTCACGGTCGGGCACAGCACCACGGCGAACAAGAGAGAAAGGAGGCGAGATATAAAAGAAATCCGAAAAAAAAATCGAAAACAAACACAAAGCGATCGGTGCGCAGTAAGTGGCGGCAACAGGGACAAGGTCGCCGATAATTCTACACTACAGTATATCTTGCGCGCTTGTGGTGTTGGGGCAATCGGTTCATTATTTAGTGTAGCCGCGGCGGAGAGGCGGCTCCCTTCGGCTGCCGCGACTCGCCGCCCCGAGCACGACTCGATCTGGTAACCCGTCCTTGGCCGGCGATTCGACGGATGCAGGCGCGCGGATTCTGCAAACACCGAAGGCCTATCCAAACGAAAGCCACGGGCCGAAGAACTTGAACCTCCTCATCCTTATTTCCTCCTCCTTCTCCTTCTCCTCCTAGAATTTGGCCATCCGCCAAAAAAGTAGCGCCGACATGCAGGGGCGCAGGAGCATCTAAGGCATTGCCGGTGCATACCTGGAAGAGCAGACGATACAAGTAAAGCGGACAGCATATGCGGAGGAAAAGGAGAGAGATAGAACGGCGTGCCTTTCTTTTTTTATTTCAGGGCTTCTGTCGGTGAGCCTTCAGTAACGTAAGCGCATCATTTCTCTTCCTTTTCCTCTTATTTCTCAGACGGGGATGGAGGCGAGAAATGCGGCTCTTACAGCCATAGAGCGCCAAGTATTACGCTGTCGCGAAGAGGAACCTTTCATGCCGGGTGATTCCGTCGCCGGTGCATGCATATGTATGCGACGCATGAGTCGGCAGCTCCCATCTATCCAACTCGTCCCCCAAAACACCCGCGCTTCCTTGGCTTCAGCTGACTGACCTCTCGAATGCAGAGAAGCCGAAAACGATGGCGGTAAGTGTATTTTTACGTGCACGCGTAGGCAAGATGCTGTAACGAAGAAAAAGAATTAAAAAAAAAGAATGAAGGTGTCTTTTCGCAACTTTTATTGCATAGCTTCTAACTCATAATGCCATGGTGATTTCATGTTCTCCTTGGTCTCCTAATGAAAAAATCATTTCTTCGTTACGCTGCATCGAACCTGCTACCCTCTTGCGTAAAACACGTAATTCTGACGTTCGTACCATACGGATTAAATATTTTGCTTATGGAGTGCTTTAGCATTGAACACCATTTCTTCAAGGCTAGACAATTTTTTTCCCCTTCAGTTCGGAAGAGGCGAGGACGCTGAGGATCGGCTACGCGTGTATTCGATGTGGATGTACGGGTGCCCAGCGCGCCACGTTTAGCCGGTAACGAGGTTGCGTGATGAATTAAGTGGTTAATGCCGATGCCTCTACGCTGTATACGCCTCATTGCCACGAAAAAGGAACCTTCCAGCATGTCGGGTGCAATACCCAGAATTATTTATCGAATATTCAAGGCACACGTGCCTTATGTAAGGACGCTGACAGAACGAAACAGCGAAATCTCATTCGCACCGCCCGACGCAATTCACTCGTTCAAATGCAGTTACACTATTCAGCGGCAGCGTTTTTCTGATTTCGTTGCAACGTTTAATAATATCTGGGGTTTAACGTCCCAAAACCACCATATGATTATGAGAGACGCCGTAGTGGAGGGCTCCGGAAGTTGGAACGACGCAACAACAAAGACTGCGCAGCAGACAGCAAGTTGTCTGTTAATGGTGGTCATAAGTAAACAAATGAATTTTTCTGGTATCGAAGACCAAAATAGAATAAAATAAGAAGAGGAGCAGAATAAGCCCCCTCCCCCCCTTCCTTTCCTTTTTTTTGGGGGGGGGGGGTGGGGGGTTAAACGCAACCATATGTGAAGCCAGCAGATAATGAATCAAGGATAGCAAAGGGGAAGTTATTTGTAGATTTAATTAATAGTGTATAAATGACAAGCTAAAGAGAAGGGAAAGCGAACGAAAATGAAACTTGCTGCCTGTGGGTGCCGAACCTATCTAGTCCGCATTCCGCTTGCGCTGCACTAAGAGTTGTACGCAACGGATGCTCAATCGTCCACTTTCTATAGTGTATTTACGTTTGTGCGCAGGATTTAGTCCCGTTCTACCACAGAGCCATGCCAATGCTTGGATTTAGTCCTGGGAATGTTAACTAAGTGCACACGTAGCCATGGCAGCGGAGGCGGAAGTTCATTTTTTGTCGATGGCGTCACAGTGCATTAACGTTCAGGTTTAGCTGGCAGCTGACAAGTGGACCCTGGCAGGCTACCTGAACCAAGCTTACTGGAGACTCTCGATATGCACTGAACGAGAACACGGGGAACCGATCCACGGCCAGATTTTTGTTAAGCCTAGCCACATGAAGCCAACATATAATGAAGCCGAGGAAAGCATTGGGCAGGTTCTTTTTATAGTTTTAACATTTAGTTGAAGTGAACAGAACACATCAGCACAGAAGAATGAAAGTGGGAAAAAATTACTACGTTTCCAATAAAACTACAAATAACATTCCGGTGCTTTCCTCGGACTGGGCTTCGTTGTTTACTGGCTTCATATGGTTGTGTATTTACATCGGAATAAAATAATCCTCTATTTTCCGAATTATTCGCTCGAGCCGCTTGAGAAAATGAATGTAATACGTGTCTGGGCCTCTCTGGGCCACCCGGATGTCACGTCTGACTCGATCCACTCAAGTCGAGTTCATGGAAACGAAGTTAGTGCAACATCTGCCAAGTTCTTTTCTTGCCCCTAGCGGAATAATGCGCGCTGTTGTTGAACAATGGAGTTTGTAGCAACATAAGTGTTTTCGTGTTGTGCGTTCAGGTACTTAGTGAGGTAGTCTTTGACGCGCTCAGTTTTTGGCATGCGCAGCACGCATTCGTGTTTTGTTTACGGCTTCCAGCGTGTCGCGTTGTTTGCTCTATTGCTTGCTTGGTAAGTGCTATGCGGTAGAGAATGTTCTCACACGAGAGCAAACGTGTGAGGCCAGCAACAGAGCGTAGGAGCATCAAAAAAAAAACTTTCTGTTTAACCTGTCCTCGCCTTTTGCTGTCACAACGCCAGAAGCGGTAAAAGCTGCAGTGCTGCCTGTCGCACGTCAAGGTCAGGACTCAATGTTCACTCGAAAGTAGGAATATAGAGATAAAGACGCCTTTCGAAAACAGGGAAGAGGTGTTTTTGTCGCAACGATGGGGTTTCAAGGCATGCTGCAATGCTTGCTAAATATGGAGCAAGAGAGACAAACCATTCCTACACGCAGCTCACGCCTCTCTTCTGACAAGCAGCATCAGTACTGCAAAGACGAGAAGGAATGTCTCAGGAGTCAACGTTTCGGCAAGGAGCATAGGCGTGCGCACGGGGGCGGGGGCAGGGGGGGCGCCCCGTAGTCAACTAAGAGGGGGGGGGGGGTGCAAAGTCTACCCCATACATTGACTTAGTAGGGAAGGCGGCGGCGCTGCGATGAACCTTCGCTCCCCCCCCCCATCCTGATGACGAACCGTGCTCACGCCTATGGCAAGGAGACTTGTCTTCGTCAGGGCAGCAAAAATGGAAGACAGGTCCTCCTTGTTGAAACGTCGGCTGCAGCAACGTTCTTTGCTGGACGACTTCTCACCCCTCTTTAAGCCCCCAACTTCCACGAAGATCTGTCTTGTTTAGATTTCAGTATTGCAAGTAAATGTACAGCGTTATCTACATATTGGAGGAGGGGGAGGGGGGTTGAGTTTTATAGAGAACATGGTCCACATTCACAAAAAGCTGTTCGATTGAAACTTCGACTGAAAAAATCCCATCCAATCATGATGTTGGACGTATTATAAGCGAAGACAACCAGCCAGTGCCCAAATAAGAGTACTTACAAATGACAAGCTTCCAAGTTTGGGTCTGTGAGTTTGGCCCAAAGAATCAAATTCACCAGGCTTTTCGTTCGTGTTATTTTGCATTATCGACTAAGTTCGCTAATATGTATATAGGCAGGATTGGATTAAATCTTGTATTACAAACATTTATAGCGTATAAAGATGTGCTAGATTCAGGTGTTTGCACTCCACTTTATTTATTCAGCCCCAGTCTTACTGAATGGGCTCTCGGTTGAAAGCCTGCGGCTCTGACTGATGCAAAGACACGCAAGCTGGCGTCAACACGTAACGAGGCGCCCTGTCCCGCTTGGTAAGGCTTTAGCAACCGCCATCGTTCACAACAAACATCGCGAGGCACGCCGCGTGTCCTTCTTCATAACAAGCTCTGATGTATACGAAACAGTTACGTGAATGCCTTGGCTTCCGTGTTCCAATCTCACACTCAGGCAACAGCCTTCTCATCCCGCTAACGTAAGCATTCACCTCGCATGGAAAGACGACAGAGACACAGGAGGACATGGATCTGCGGCATCCAACAGGTTCTTCAAGCACACTCTGACTTGCGACGTCCTACAGTCGTAAGGCTCACGGCTAATGAAAAAGAAACGAAAAAGCCAACGTGCTTCAATTTGCGGCGAAGGTCCGTGAGCGGAAGCTCCTGCATGTGTGTATTAGCCACGCTCAAGGCAACGCCTCGTGCGGTAGGGAGCAGCGAATGCTGCACGGCCGACGCTGGTTGTCGCAAGAAGCATTCAATACCACGAGAACATATGCGTTTGGCACGGCGACAAAGTACTACTAGAGTTTTGGGTTCAGCGGAGGCTGAGTATATTTATTGAGGCTGACTCCACTCCGAAAGCTTTCCTTGCGAATGGCCGAACCATGTGGTAGAGCGTTGTGAATTCTTCGCAGTGCGGGTATTTATGAGAAAAAAAATTAGTTTCGCCGCAAGGGCGAAGCAATGAATACGATAGCAACAAATCGAAATGTTGTACGAAGTAAGACTATCGCTAACTTCCTTAGCATCCGACCTTGCGTAACTCAACGAAACGCTGGAAACGCGGCAGCTGCAGCGAGCTAAGCGACCTTCGTGATGTCTATCGCTTAAACGCAAACAACGGTGTGAAAACAGCGTGTACAAAAAACGTATGGCAGCTCCACTACTGTGAAACCTGAGGATGTGCGTTGCGCGGGCACCCAGCGGTTCCCGTTCGTGGAGTTCCTACTGCTCTGCTTACCAAAACGCATAGGCGTGCCCAGGGTTCCCCTTCAGGGGGGCGAAGGTTTGTCGCGGCGCCCCCCCCCCTCCCTTTAAGTCAATGTATGAGGCAGACTTGGCACCCCCCTGCCCCTCGAGCGCACGCCTATGCCAAAGCGTCAATGACCCCAATGTTTGACGTAAGCATGTAGGGTTTCCCTGGCCCGAGTAGAATCTTGTTAGGCAGATCCACAAACGCGGTGTGCGCTACTTTTTGCTACGCTTTATCGAATTCCTGCTTGTTACGGCAGTTCAGATAAGCCTCGTCTGCAGCGAGTTATGTGAGGTTGTTTCCCCCATTACATGTAGCCACGTAGCGACGCAGCGCTGCGCCGGTACAGCGCCGACGCAGAGGTGGCGCAGGGGAAGGGGCATTCGCTCGCTCGGCAAGGCGGGGGCGCCCTCTCTTGCGCACCGCCGCAGTCAGCCCCGTGTTTGCGAAACGTTTTAGTTATTTTAAGTTAATTCATTCGATTACTTCTTGGTTATTTTTGTTAATTATGTTATATTAGGCTTGTTCGTTCATTTTAACACGGGTTTGAGCATTGCTAGCCTTGTTATGGCCGCTTTACTGTGAGCATGACCACGCCACGTGATATAGATGGACGACAAGCCGGTCACCTAAAGGGCTCCGCACTTAAAATATGAGCCATCTGCTGCCACGCAGCGCTCCCTCGCGCTCCCTTGGACACCCCCCCCCCCTTTCATGGGCCTTTCGCGCGGGTTGATGTTAAAGCCTCTGGACTTTATACAGAGCCTCACGGCGACCACCGACGCCAACGACTACGGCAAAAATGCGCCTGGTGTGTCCATAAAAATTACTATCGCAGTAGTAGATTCATTCCTCAACTTGCCTCTGTACACTATATTTCGGATCAGAATAGGTGCTAAATGACCTTTGAGCTGGAAATTACGGCATAAAATTGCGTTAATGAAACACGTCGCAAAAAAAAAAGAGACGGCGATATCTTTCTTTGTTTATTAGTAATTAAAAGTTCCACTGATATTCCACGTGCACTGTTGAAGAGTGCGGCTCGTATAATAAAGTTTGGATGGGAATCTACGTCTGTTTATTATGTGCAATAGCCCTCTATGACCTGTTGGTCTGAGAGGGTCTCTGATGTTTCAAAGTCGCTTAGTAAGCCTACTGCAGTCTTAGCACAATGACGTAGAAATGAACAAAATCCGAAACTACGCCATCCTCTTCAAGGTGCGATGACAAGTATCGTGACGCCAAGGCAAAAGCGCGCGATTTTAATGAGGTCAGAGTTGAGTGACGTGGCGCTGCACTCAGAGGGCACCACCCGAAAAACAATCAAATCATGAACAACTTACGCAAGCTGAAAAAAAGTGTGCACAACGAGCGTCTTCTCTTTCTTTCGTTTAGATACGAACCAGAAAGAACGCTTCGCCTCTCAATAATTCTCGTTATAGAAATTTTGGCCAGACTTCTTGTGACGAAAGTATACGGTATCTCTAAAGGAGGCTAGTGTATGCTTCACGCTATACAACCTCGCATCAACAAGGGCGTGAATGTGATCATTGTGATGGCTGCTCTTGCAAGATCACACAAACATGAAAGTGAAACTACATCCCCGCATATTTTCACCTGGGCTCGTCAAGAGCAAGGAAAAGCAAGATCTGAGCCGTAGTCGCGGCACTTAACGTTTCGTTCGGGTTAACCCGGAGTTGTCAATCTTCTCTGAATCCCCACTGCACTTCCACATTTGTAAAGAAGTGCCAGCACACTATCCGTTGTACTATCGTTCAAAGAAACGCCAAGCAGTTTCTTGATTAAGCACCTTATGAAGCTATTCAAATCGCGTTTCAGGACTCTATACCTTGCGATTCACAAAATGTCAGCGCGTATTAGCGTCTTGAATTGGGCTGGTTGGTACATACTGATTTTTGAACGAAGAAACAGCGCTAGAACAGGACGAAGAACAGGACGAAGTATGTGTCCTCTCGTCTTCGTCCTGTTCTAGCGCTGTTTCTTCGTTCAAATGCCAGCGCGTTCCGATTATCGCGTGGACTGTCTTTTTCTTTTTTGTTAGAACGCATTCTTGACATAACATGTGCCGGAATGCAAGTTAAAAAGACGAGAAATCGAGAGCAAGCAGCCAAAGCGTTTATATGCTGCTCTCAAATGCCCGGCGTCCGTATCAAGCGTTCGGGGTTGGCTGCGTTAACAGCCGGAAGTCATCGCAGCTCAAAGAGACTCTTTATCGCTCCTTTATGGCCCGTCTCGCGTGCGTGGTTACGAGAATCGGGAACGGAGCAGTTAGCCCACGGCACTGCTGCTTTGCATTAGAGTACTAGCTGAAGGCGCAATTCCAATTTGCGCGCCATTCAGTGCTGGGCATCGCGATGAAGCTGTGCTCGGGTTGTAACGCACGCTCGAGCCGCACTCTGGAAGGGGAGCGTGCTGCCGATGACGGGCGGCGGCTCCCAGTGAAAGGTGCCTGCGTCGCATCCACAGCCGCAGCGGCAGCCCTGACCGGAATAGGCGGAAGGCCGCGGCTCGCAGCACGAGCGGATCGAAGGCAAACACACTCGGCACTCACGGTCACTCAACCGAGGGGCCTCCAGCGCGGCCTTGGGAATTGAACGTCAGCGTATGAGGGCCGTTCACCCCCCGCCGAGAGACGCGCGCGGCTGACCCTAGGCCTTCCAGCTGGCAAGATGGGAGGCTTCACTGGCCAAGCGATTTTCACTGCTACCACCAGAGCTCGTAAACAACTGAGAGTGGCATGCAGGCCCGCTTTTCTTTTTTGCCAGCCCACTCGATGATGCCAGCTTAGCAACCGCATAATTGACCCGCGCCATTGACGTCACTACGGGCAAAAGGGGAAAAATGCGGCTAGGGCAAAGTATATCTCTTTCATCAGCGTTGCCTCGCCCATCTCATGAAACTTTCGTGGTGAAGCAAGTGGCTTCAAGCCCAAGAATCTGTTTGAGACGGCTTTACTTAGAAGTCACCATTTTTCTGTTAGCATGCAGAACCACACACACACACACACATTATATATATATATATATATATATATATATATATATATATATATATATATATATATATATATATATATATATATATATATATATATATATATATATATATATATATGAAGGAAAGAAGATGTCATTTAAGGGCTCGTTTTTCTTTGTTAGACCAAAATATTAATTAGAACTAACAGACAATAATACCAAGGAACCCCTATACTTTCTTGGCATTATTGTCCGGTTAGTTCTCATATATATATATATATATATATATATATATATATATAATATCTATATATATATATATATATATATATATATATATATATATATATATATATGAAGGAAAGAAGATGTCATTTAAGGGCTCGTTTTTCTTTGTTAGACAAAATATTAATTAGAACTAACAGACAATAATACCAAGGAACCCCTATACTTTCCTTGGCATTATTGTCCGTTAGTTCTCATATATATATATATATATATATATATATATATATATATATATATATATATATATATATATATATATAATATATATATATATATATATATATACGTGTGTGTGTGTGTGTGTGTGTGTGTGTGTGTGTGTGGTGTGTGTGTGTGTGTGTGTGTGTGTGTGTGGTGTGTATGTATATAAGAGCCTGTCCCTTGACATGAGTTTTTGCGCAAGGTGGCGACGCACTTTGTCTGAAGGCAAGAGGGCGACCCTGTTTCAACACCGATGGCAATACGGCATGTGAAGAGCAGCACCAAATGATAGAGGAATCTTGCCAAATGATTGAGACGTTACTGCGCAGTAGTAATCATTTCGTATAGCCACTAAAGCTGAACGTGGTATATTCGAATTACAACCCCTCACGGCGAATTATTCCCTTTAGTACGCGCGAGTGAAAGAAGATGGCAGTTGAAAGGAGACAAAATTCAGCGCGTCCATATATTATAGACAAAGAAGACAGCGCATGGGCTGTGGGGTGTTTTGTTCTCTATACAGTGGAATATTCGGCATTCAAGTAGGCCTGTAATCACCAAGTGTCGTGATTTCATTTTTAGTAGATGATGCACGCAAGTGAACATGTTTGCATAGATCATCTTTATTGGACACAGTATACAGTTCAACATAAATTACTAAATTTGATTGTTGTAACTAGGACGCCAATCATACAAGTGGTCGTCGGAGTCTCGTTGCACTGAAGAAGCTGCAAGGAAACCGGTGATAGGGATCGACGACTGCACAACAGGAAAGCTGAAGAAGTGATGCGAAAGCTTTGCCAGCCATAAGTAAAGAATACAGCATTCGCGACGACTGCACAAAATGAGTATTGATGTATCAGCAGGGAAGGCCGAGCCCTCCACCAAAAATTGAATGCCCCCCCTACTCTCACCCCAACTCCATCCATCTTGCTTGGTAAGAGCAACAAAATCCCCCATACATGTCTCTGCCCCAACCCGCACATACACGTACGTACACGCAGGCCCGTGTGTAGATGAAAGCGTTGACAAAACACTTGTAACAGCAACGTGTTGCGCAACAAAAGCATGTGAAAACAACGACGCGCCTTGTAGAAGCGTAGCTCAAGTTCTTTCTCATGGAACACTTGTTTGCGGAACGGCGACATGATGAGGTAAGCTTTCATTGTGTAAACATGCCGTGAGCTTTCTTCTAGAAAAGAAATCTCAAGAAAAAGAATAGCCCCATCTTTAGTAGCCACTGAAATGATGCGTTCCCGCAAAAAAAAAAAAAAAATTAAGAAAAAAAAGAAGACAAGACTGTCTGCCGTAATAGCATTCGCGTGGAGGTCAGTATGAAAAACAAGTTTTAGGAAAACAGAGAAGAATGGCCACACTATTCGCTTTTGTTGCCCAAAGCTCTCAAGTTCAACAGTTCTTGCTGTTAGAAACGCAGCCTGTTGGTGGACATTTGACCAACTCTTTGGCAAACAGGATTACTTATTAAAAAAATTAAGGTAGCTTCGCACTAGTGGCGCCGAGCCTGAAGGAACAGCGTAGCTGGGCCGCCTTCCTTGTTTCTTTTTATTGTTTTCTTTCTTTATCTTTATCTTTTTCTCTCTGTTTTTCTCTCTCTTTCTTTCTATCTTGCCCTCTGTTGTTTCTATCTCTTTTTTGTGCCTGTTTCTTTCTATCTATTTCTCTCTCTGTGTATTTCTTTCTCTGTCTTTATAATTTGTCTCTTTCTTCCCTTTCTTCTCTCTATTTCTGTCTTTCTTTCTATCTCTTCGTTTCTCTCTC